>NC_041410.2:37365285-37520285 GCF_900747795.2 Erpetoichthys calabaricus
TGTGTATGAGAATTCCCACATCTCTAGTTTTCTTTGTAAAGCTAGAATGGAACCTTTGGCCAGTCCAGTCTTTTTTAAGTCTGGACTGAACCTTGCTTAGTAAGTTGGTCTCCTGTAAAAATACTATTTTAGCGTTTAAGTCTGTTAGGTGAGAGCATACTTTCTTTCTCTTTAATTTGTGATTCAAGCCTTTAACATTCCAGCTCACAAAGTTAACTGTCCCATCATAGAGACATTGATTCTGAGTTTTTAATGTCATTTTATAGTCTTAACTGGTAATGAGTCAGTTTTAATCTTAATTTCAAATTTCCCCACGAGTTATTGCCATATAGCCTATTTTTATAGTTATAAGGATTAGAAGAATAGATTAGATATAGCCTGCTCTCCTTCTCTCCCCCCTTTATTCCCCCCAAAATTTTGCCTCCCCGCATGAGGCTTGATCCCATTTCGCAATGTCCCAGTCCTCTGACATACAAAGAGACAGAGCACGTCCAAAACAAAACAAGCCACCCCCCCAGGCAGCGGTGTTTGAGAATTTAAACAAAGTAGAGATATCTATTGCAGCTGAAGTCTAAATACTATCTGCCAAAAATATAATCATTAACAGTCTTTAAGCTTAAAATTATCTTCAGCAATTTTAAGATATTAAGATAATAAAATAATGAACCCTGGGAATGATTTTAAAAAGTGGTCTAGGATAAACATAGTAGATCCTAATGCAATAGTAGAAACAGCAATAAACCAAGGGTATGATATTAAACAGTTAATAAACTTTAAGGTAGTTAAAAAAAAACAAAAAAAAAAACAAACCCTACTCTAATTACTTCCACACTTCCATGCACTCACGTCGTAAATATATAGTGTCCAAGTAAAGAAAAGGATGTATAGTTATAATACCAGTCTCTTTAAAAGTGGATCCGACAGCAGATTTATAGGTCCTTCCCATGCCGTGACAGAATACGGCTCCTTATTGACTTTCAAAAGAGTGTCGGGAACAGCTTCTTTAATTCCTTTTCAGCTTCCTCCTTGCTTGAAAATACATAATATTGGTCTTGAACTTCCACTTTCAGTTTGGCGGGATACAAGAGGCTGTATTTGATATCGGCTTTCTGAAGCAGCTTTTTAATGTTAAAGTAGGCTGCGCATTTTGCAGCTGTTAATGGTGAGGGAAATACGAATAAGATTATTTTCAAATACAGTAATCCCTCCTCTATCGTGGGGGGGGTCTGGAACACAGACCCCCCCGCAAAAGGTGAAAATCCACGAAGTAGAAACCATATGTTTATATAGTTATTTTTATATTGTCATGCTTGGGTCACAGATTTGCACAGAAACACAGGAGGTTGTAGAGAGACAGGAACTTTATTCAAACACTGCAAACAAACATTTGTCTCTTTTTCAAAAGTTTAAACTGTGCTCCATGACAAGACAGAGATGACAGTTCCGACTCACAATTAAAAGAATGCAAACATATCTTCCTCTTCAAAGGAGTGCGCGTCAGGAGCAGAGAATGTCAGAGAGAGAGAGAAAAAAGCAAACAAAAATCAATAGGGCTGTTTGGCTTTTAAGCAGCTGCAAGGAAGGCAGCAATATAAAGGTAGTCTTTCAGCATTTAGAGGAGCGTCCGTATCCTCTAGGCCAGTGTGCGAACAGCCCTTCTGCCCACACCCCCTCCGTCAGGAGCAGAGAATGTCAGAGAGAGAGACAGAGAAAAACAAACAATCAAAAATCAATACGTGCTGTTTGATTTTTTAAGTATGCGAAGCACAGTGCGGGAAGCATATCGCTTGACAAAGTAGCCATATGTAAGCCCAGCAAGGAAGAGAGCAATGTGAAGGTAATCTTTCAGCGTTTTTTGAGGAGCAGCCGTATCCTCTAGGGATGCGAATAGCCCCCGTGCTCACAATATATTTGAGGAGTTTTATTTAATATGTAATACGTGCTCTGGTTGGGTAGCTTCTCAGCCATCTGCCAATAGCGTCCCTTGTATGAAATCAACTGGGCAAACCAACTGAGGAAGCATGTACCAGAAATTAAAAGACCCATTGTCTGCAGAAATCCGCGAACCAGCAAAAAATCTGCGATATATATTTAAATATGCTTACATATAAAATCCGCGATAGAGTGAAGCCACGAAAGTCGAAGCGCGATATAGCGAGGGATTACTGTATAATCTCTTGCTTGTGTCTGAGAAATGCCATCACATCAAGCTTACAATGTAATCGCTCGAAGCGGACAATAAAAGACCTATGTTTAAAGGTGCTTGATCTGAGTATGCGATAAGCTGCTGCAATCTCAGTATCTATTCTACTGCATATTTCACTGGGTTTGAGCTTTCTCGTTTCTCAGGTATACCTTCAATTCTTATATTATTTCTTCTGCACCCATCTTCCAGGGCCGCAAGTCTGTCTCCGAGTTTTTTACATTCGGAATTCGCAGCCATAGCTTTTTCATCAGCGTTAGATGCCAACTGTTCCGCTGTTTCAACTCGAGCCGTGAATGCCTGCTTAACGTCCTTCAGCTGATCTGTAACGTCATTCATCTGATCGGCAAGATTTTTCTGTTTGGATATATTTTCTTCAATGTGTTTCTCTAATTTCTCCAAGATGCCTTTAAAGGTTGCGTAAAAATGTTTAAATAGACGCATTTCCCGGTCTTTGTTATCCTTCTTAAGCTCCTTCTTAAGCTCACTTATGGCCGTAGCCATGGCAGTGGCCAGTGTAGAGATCATCTCTTTCATCATCTCTCTCAGTTCAGACAGTTCGCTTCAGCTGTCGTGTGCCACGAGTGGGATTGCAGCTCCTGTTACAGCAGATGCTGCAGGCTCGCGATGAGTAGATGAGAGCACGTACTGCAGGGCCTTTTCTAGTCTCGAATGATCCTCAGAAATCGGCGATCCATCGTGACCTGTATCACTTGCACCTTCGCTCACATTTTCACTCTCGACTGGAGACGATACAGTGGAGCGGGGTCCTAGGAAATCTGTGCATTTGTCTCCCTGTTCCAGGTCAGTCTCCGAGAGGCCATACCTCGCACTTGATGCAGCTTTAAGTTTCTTTTCCGGTTCTTTCTTACTTCTCTTCTTGTTACTCATGCTTATATACTGTAGTGGAAGTTCCTTGCGTAGGGTTAAATACAGGATACCTCTAAATTATATGAAATACGTGGGAAAATAAAGCCGCTGCTAGCGGAGCTCTGCTTCAGACGTCCATCTCCTATAACAGACGAGACCAAAATCCCACAGACGAGACCAAAATCCTACATGAGTAGTTTGATTGGTATAAAAAAATATATATATTTTGTTTCTTTAGCTGGACTGTGATATAAAAATGGATATAAACACTGTGAAGATTAGCCTGGACACAGATAGGCCAGGACTCAGAATGTCCCAAAAACACACACATTTATTAACGTTGCACACAACAACACAATGCACTCAGTGCACAAACCCCACAATGCTCAGTCCTCATCACTTTCCTGTCCTTTTTCTTTTGCTGCCTCCACTTCTCTCTCGCAAGCTCTGTCCTCTGCCTCCCATCTCCGGCTCCCCGAATGGAGTGAGGCGACTTCTTTTATACTGCACCTGGAAGTGCTCCAGGTGCTCCCTTATCATTTTCCGGCATGAAGAATTGCTGCAGACCACAGCTCAGAAGCTGTCCAGGTGCCCCCTGGTGGTGGCCATGGACCCCAACAGGGTTGTGCTTCTAAGTTCCAAGCCCATAGCCCTGATGCAACCCAGGGAGGCTGCCCTTTTGTGTCCCGGGGTAGACACTGCTCTTGATAAGTTCTCTCCCCCGATCCTCTCCTCAAAAGGGTATCCCAACTGGGCAAGGACCCTGACCATCTGTTACAACACATAGACTTAAGAGCAAGCTTCAGAAATATGTGTGTAGTTTACTATAAAGAAAAAAACTATTAAACAAAAAACCTTTTCAAGAGCAGGAATGAGACTACCTACTATTTAGACCTTAGAAAAGCTTAGTTGTGATTCACTCAAAATATGGAACCAATTCAAGATGTACTTCAAGGCAGAGAAACTTTTATCTATTGCTCCTCTACATAATAATCACATTTTTCAGCCCTCTCAAACCTACACAATATTTAATCTTTGGAAAACATCCATGTTTAAAGCAATTGGAGAACTGTATATATATGATTATTTTGCATCTTATGAACAATTACACTTCAAACCTAACTTCCCACTAACACAATATTTCCATTACTTTCAAATCAGAAATTTTACTGAAAGAAACCTACACAATTTTCCAGACCTCCCACCCATTTCTATTCCAAAAGAAATACTGATCAGTCTTGAAGATTGTGATAGCATGTCAATAATATACAAAACATCTTAAAGTCTGTCCCTTTTAAAGATTCTAGGGTATGCTTCTTAATGCATGCATAGAATACACTCCAGCTCCATCTGTCCAAAGCATTCAATCGTTCAATCACATTTATCTCATTTAAAATTGTCCAAAATGTAACAAGGCCAAGTTTCAACATGTGAATGTTGCAGTCTAGCTCCTGCCATACTGGTCCACACGTGCACCAAATTAACATTCTGGACGAAAATCTGTGAATGCCTATCAGACAGACTTGCTGTCACAATCCCTCCTAACCCATTAACAGCCATGCTAAGTGTACTTCCAGATGGGCTTAAAGTGCAGAATCTGTCAAACATCTCTATACAGCATTCTCTACTTTACACTAAAACTTTTCAATGAAGACTGTTATCACTTTAGGAAAAGATTTGAAGGTCTGGGCATTTTCCAAGATCATGAGCTTCCCAATAAACCAATAGAAGCCAGGCAGTGATGTGGTCTGGAATTTTCAATTTTCATTTCCAAAGCAATACAAATTTAAGGACCAGACAGTGATGACAAGTTCAGTGAAACTTAAATAGTACATCAAAAACAAAACACTTACTGTTGTTGTTGTATCACTTGTGCACCCAACCAAGAAATTTGTTTATAAAGTCAGCCAACAGGAATTCACTGAAATCGTTGGCATAAACTACACATAAGGAGGGAGGTGAGTTTCTGATGGCTAACCCTACCTCACTCCCATTGTTGTAAATCTATTTTCTCTGCCCTAGGACACTTTTCTTGCTTTGGTTTTGTTCATGGGGACTGTTAGAATTTCAGATTTAATTCAGCTTGCTATGAACATTTTAAGAGCAAATGGGCAGCCATTATTATGTGACAGCAGCTTATCAATGTGTGTAATGTTCTAAAGTCCTGTTTTATTAAATCCTTTAGACTCTTAATATGTTTGCCATAATATTGTGAACATGTTTAGCATGTTGATTCCATAATGCCTTCCTTAGTTTTTAAGCTGCCTGTTTTTATCTAATTGAGCCACTGCAGCTGGAACTGAAGGCAGGAGTGCCAGTTTGAAAATTGGACTCATAGCCTCAAATGAGCATTGCTAACGTCAGTAGGGAAGAGCCTGTATCACCGCATGCTCCTAACCTCTCTCTCTCTCTCTTTTGTGCCTATGTGACCACACGGTAACACCCAAACTATTCCGAAGCAATGTTGCGCTGTTTTGTGTTTTTTGTTACCGTAAGAGCATCCCTAATCTACGATGGAGTGTTTGATCAGAAGAAAGTATGAAGCTGGTTTTAAATTAAATGACGAAGTAGCGAAAGAAATTGGTAACTGTGCTGCTGCAACAAAATTCGATGCATCTGAGAAACTGATGCGAGATTGGAGGAGGCAAGAAGATGTAAAAAAAAAAAGTTAAGTGTTGTATTTTTGAACGGGCATATAAGTTGGGGTCTGATTTTATGATTGATTTTTCGGGTTTCAAGACCCAACTTATATGTGAGTATGTTCGGTATTACAAAATAGCAATTATACTGTCAATAAATTTCAAAGATAAGGTAAACCTTCCCTCAGACAAACCGAATTCAAATATAAGTATAATCCAAAATAACAAAGACTAAGGTCATTTACCACTTTTTAAGCCTAATAACTAAAAGCTAAGTTGATCTCTTGTAGTGTTATTGATCCTTTGCTCAACCTTCAGACTGATAATCTATTTAAATCTTACAAAGCCACTGCCACATAACTAATAACAGACTATATTTGGTCCTGTGATCTCCTTCTGGAAAACAGCAGAATGAATGTTAAGGTGTAGAAATTGTATTACATATGTAATTCTTTTATTGGCAAATCACTAAACTATCAAAAAAAAAAATATATGATAAATGTTGAGCAAAAAGTATGTAAATTCACCATTTAAAATATATTGCCTGTGGACCACGGCTATTAACCATGCATATGAAATTATTACTTTTCCAATGCTGAATTAAAAAAAAAAAATCAGATACTTTTTAAAGACTTGCCACCAGACAGGAATAAAAATGTAAAATAAATAAGTATTTAATATGGCTAAGACATAGTCATTGTATTTCAGTATTCCTCTCATTTATGCATTTAAGAAAAATAAAATAATTGTGTTGAACCTGTCCTACATTTTATGGACTCATATCTCAAGTTACTGAGAGAACTACAAGGCAAACCCGTCCCTATGATAAATCAATTCTTACAACTTATTAGATGGGTGGCAAAGTAATCATTGCATTTTCGAAGTTATTATAAAAAACATTCTGAAGTTATGTATGCTGCCAAGGGACAGGTGTATTTCTTAAAAGTGTTACTCACAGATGCTGCAAAGGTAGTTTAAAGTGGAAATGTCACTTAATCAAAAGTATTTATTACTAGCATTTAGTACTAATATAACTCATCTTATTTGACATTTGGATACATCTGAAAGTGTTAAAGAGATCCAGTATGGTCTGAAAACAATGATATGTAAGTGTTTAATTTTATGATAATCGTCTGCATGCATTGCAAAGAGTGAAGGGATTTTAAAAGTTGTAGAATGCCACATGCAAGATCTTACATCTGCACTTAATCAGAAAACTAATTAAGGATATACTGGATTAAAACTTAAAACACATAATTTGAAAAATATAGACCAATACCATATAAATATCTATATTCTACTTTTATGTGGCAGAATGACACATTTTTGTTGTAAATCTATAGTTTCACATCTCAGCCTGCTCTGTACCATTCTGATCAAATACTTTCCAGGTAATGAACTTAAGGGTACATGTGAGTGTACTTTGACAAACATGTACCATGAGTATTCATATCTATTATGTGCCTGGCCTTCATTTTCTATTGTACACCAGTCTTTACTTTTTACTAAGCACTTATCTTTTTTCCAACTTTATATAACTTTTTGGTGTGTGTTAAATGCTACAGTGGGGTTGTGTCCAAGATCCAATCTGGTTAGAACTCTTTTGGTACCAGTGCCTGAGGTTGAGAACTTGCTTTGCTTCAAAGACTATTATTTTGACAAAGCTCCACGTTTATTTCAGACTGTATTTTCTACACAGTAATCTAACATGACAGAAATAAAGTTTACTGGTGTTTAATTAATGAAATGCATTTGTTTGACTTTTTCTGAATTGAAGTTACATTTGCAGCTCTTACCTCATCAAAGATGTCAACCATCTGAAGTGATTGTTGCATTATACTTTATACATTATGTCTTTCCTTCTTTTCCTAATAGTAATGCTTCTTCAGGCCTAGGTACTCTGGTAGGCTTCATTTCATTTTTTGCTATTATGTTCTTCTTCTAATTTTAGAAGTTCACATGTAAACATTTTTTTAATTCATGTTTTACATCAGTACTTTAGTTTACCATTTAGTGACTGTCAGCACATCTGTGTTCCACTTTAAAAAAGAGCCTAAGTTTAAACCTTTAGTAGCAAAATGTTGTAGAATAGCCGCAAGGAAGTAATGATCCATGGAAGAATATATCGTATAATAGTGGGATTTTATTTTCTTGCATCAATTATTTTAGCTAAAGAGAGTCTGAGCTGTTAGAAGGTGAGGTGGCATTTTCTTGTCTCCTGTCCAAAACACACAGTGTTTCAAGGACAAGAAAGCTATTTTGTTTACCTCTTACTCTCTCAACACCTTCCAAATTAAAGCTCAATGGTTGCTGACGGAGCAGCCTTTAAATTCTACAGTCAGGAATGCCTTCTGAAAATGATCTCTCTTGGTGTCTCTAACCATATTTGTTCTCAATAACCTGTAACAAATGGGAACCCTCTGCAGCAACCTACTAGTTTCAGGGAACTCTTTAAATCCTCTGTCTGTCCACCATAACATCTCTCTCTCTCTCCCTCTGCCTTACTTTGCTGACTATGGAGTAATCACTTTAATAGTGCACAGCAGTATCGCCTTCTCTTTGATTGTTCAAACTTTCTTGGACCTGACTTTTGTTGCTTCTTTTCCCTATGCCCCTTCTGTCTCTGTCACATTCTTGATAGACCAGCAACTTTTCATAATCTGTTTTCACCATCACTACACAATCATGAACTTAAAATCTATTCCCTGGTGGATCATTACATTTTCCTCTCATTACAAAACCTATCAATATAGTGAATTAAAACAGAATATTGTATCTACAATGGGTACAAGTGAAACAAATAATTTACTGGATTTACTATGTCATTTCCTATGGTCACAAATCTACCAATCAAGCCTTCTAAGTTTTTTCAACCCATAGTTGAATAAACAACCTTTAGAAAATAGATGATGTCACACACGTGCAATTGGGAGGCAGCTAAAGGGCCTGGAAAATAGTAATACTACGCCAGACCAGGGGGTGGCGAGCTGTACTGACTTTCTCAATCCTCTTCAGACCATCCACGGGAAATCCCACTCGCTTCTGGTGCCTATGATGACATCACTTCCAGCACCGGTGGCATCAATGACGTCACTTCCGGTACCGACGCCATTGATGACATCACTTCCAGTCCCAACGACATAACTTCTGGTGCTGGCGCTGTTGATGATGTCACTTCCTGTCTTGGCCTTGAAAGCCTCCATCTTCCCATCCTAAAATTAGTTCTGTTTTAGACTCGGTTCGGTGAACAACTCAGCAATTTACCCATTTGCAGCCAGGGCACAATATAAGGGTGGCTGCCCCAAACTTTTTTGATATCTCTGGCTCGTTTGTATGACAATGGATCAAAACTTGAAACACCCAATATTTTCCATCACTATTGACTAAACTCTAAAACTAAGACTACTATTTCAAACCTCTTTCAACTCAAAAAGCAGCATTTCATAAGGATGTCTAGCTGAAATTGTTAAAATATGATGAACACAAGGATTATCACGCCCGTAAATTCAGGGATTGTTCATCTTTAATTACCTCCACGAGGAGCTCATTAAAAAGTGTTAATTTTTGATGCAACCAATACTTTCTAGACATTCGTATTCACAACCTTGACAAGTTCATTTATTCCATCACATCTTTTAATACAGGAATTTGTAAACAAGTGTACAGCAAGTGTAAAGCCATCTGCAAAATGTTTACAAAGAGAAATGGTAGATGAAATGTTTTTTTCTTACAAGTGTATGTTAGCATGGGGCAATTTGAGAATTAGTGAGGTTCAGAAGCCTCTTGAAGATTCAGTATGAACAGACATTTTTAGAATATCAGAATGAAATTAGACAGGAGGTTTTTCTGGTGAAGATAGTTGTATTATTTTCATTAGTAGGAAATGAACGGTGACAGCTAGAGAAAAAAGGTTTTAATTATAAATTGCAGTTTTATTCCTTTTTTATAACTTTATGGTACACAGCTTAAATTAAACATTAGGGATGCACCAATGTCAGTTTATTGACAACCAATAGCAAGTACATAATAAACATTGTAGGCTGCTGCCTTGTACTTTTATTAGAAAGAAAATAATGATGCAACAAATGCATGATGAAGATACATAAGGACGAACACCAAATACATGAAAACTACCTTAGTTTTATTTAATTAGTCATAGTGAATGAAACTTACAGTTCTTGTTTACTGAAGAATAAACATGTATTATTTTAATTATGTTTATTTAAATTACTAATAGAGGCGGCATGGTGGCGCAGTGGTAGTGCTGCTGCCTTGCAGTTAGGAGACCCGGGTTCGCTTCACGGGTCCTCCCTACGTGGAGTTTGCATGTTCTCCCCGTGTCTACGTGGGTCTCCTCCGGGCGCTCTGGTTTCCTCCCACAGTCCAAAGACATGCAGGTTAGGTGGATTGGCGATTCTAAATTGCGTTTGTGTGTGTCCTGCGATGGGTTGGCACCCTGCCCGGGATTGGTTCTTGCCTTGCGCCCTGTGTTGGCTGGGATTGGCTCCCGTGACCCTGTGTTCAGATTCAGTGGGTTGGAAAATGGATGGATGGATGGATAAATTACTAATAATTCTAGTACATGGTTTTAATATTAGGCCAATAATACATATTTTATTGAAAATAGAACTGTAACCTATTTATAATTACTGTCAACTGAAATAAATAGCTTTCAAATGTTAGACAGGCACTGTTTAAAATATCTCGGCTCAATTACAGACCACACTATGAATACAACATTCTTCCCTTACCCAGTTTAGAGAATTGCATGACCAATGTACCTAGATTTTTGTAATCCCTCACACATATACGAAAACTGAAGCTGTTTTCACAAATACGCAGCGTGTTTAGAATAATAAACCTGATTTTAAAATATGCCTGAACCAGTCCTTAGAGAGAGAGAGAGAGATACTGTAGATAATTTAATTATTTCTAATATAGAATGCAGTCAGTTATGGTGAGTAGGTTAGAGTACTTCCAGTTAAACATGATGGGTCTTTTTGAAAGCAGTGTAGGACAGGCTAGCACAATACATTTTTTTCCAATGCAGTTTTATTCCAGAAACTATTGGTAAAGGAGTGGAAGTGATTTTAAATCCATTCTGAAACACGACTGATGCCTGCCAAAGAGTTTTTGCTGGCTTATACTCTTTAGCTTTCTCAAACATTACTTAACAGTAATGGTATTAACTGAACAGAAACTTTTAATAGAATTCCAAGGGTAACATCCCAGGCCTGCAAAAGTCCTGATTTGCTGTAAGTTAAATACAGAATTTCAAAGAGCCTTAGGATTTGGCGATCTCTTCTTCTTTATACCACTATGTTACATAAACACACACACATATATACATATATATGTAAGTATATATATATATATATATATATATATGTATATATATATATATATATATTATATATATATATATAGTGGGATCACATTTCAGCCAGTGATGATACTCACTTTTATCCTGTTCTGGTAACTCAGACCTTTGTCAGCACAATGCCTCTTTATTTTACTGAATTATTAAAATTAACATCAAAAATGGGTGGATGAAGTTAACATTCAAAATTAACATCTTCTCTTTAACGCAGAGCATTTAGCTGAGAATTTCAGGATTCAAGACAGGTGTGAATAAAGCTGGAAGCAAGGATCCCAGGAGTATCAGCCCCTGCAGAATGTGGCCTATAGAGGGGCTGCACAGCTCCCCAAACCTGACATAGACAGACAGAGGACACAAGTTCATCAGCACGTTTTTATATTTTTCTTGGGAAACACTTCCCAAATTGTTTCCCAGAAATGCAGTACAGTGACCAGCAGCAACAACTTTGTCTTTTCTTCTTTTTTCTCTCTCTCTGTCTGTCTTACACCACCACACCTCCTCCAGCAAGTGTTGTACATCTCCTCCCGACTCTGGCTCCTGGAGCAGTGGCAGTGGGCTCCTTTTATATCCTACACAGGAACACTTCCAGGGGCCTATTAGCATGATCTGAAAATATTTCCAGTTGAGGCGGAAGCCCTTGCAGCACACTCTGGTGGCTCCCATGGAACCCAACAGGGCTGTGCCAATCTCCAACTCCCATGGAGCCCTGTGGGAATGCAAGGCACCCGGCAACCCAGGTTGGTCACAATCTATCACTCCGGGGGAGATAATGACCTGCGCCCACTCTCTCCCCTGCTTCTTCCACTACAGAGGTGTCCCAGCTGTGTAAGAGCCTTGGCTGTCCACCACAAGTGTTTGTGAAATAATTGGCGATTTAATACAGCTATTTTTGATGTTAATCTCCTGTATATAGTTTTAATGTAACTGCTCACAGTCTGTTTTGTTTTTATATTTTGCCCTTCAAGCCTCCCCAGACAGCAAATGGACACAGTTCCAGATATGGCCTGGATATACTATAACATCAGGACCAGATCTGGCATACAGACCAGGTCCAGTGTCTTTTTGCACAACGGCCCAATGCCGGCACAGATCAGGATTTTTTACCTAGGCCAGATTTAATCCAGAGCTGGACCAGCATCAAATAATTTTGTTAAAATCCGGGCCTTTTCTGGCACACATCCATTACAGCCCCAGATGGACTCTGTGCCAGATCTGGCCCCTGTAGAGCCAAGTTCTTAAAATTACCTCAGCTTCTAATCTGGATAAGGCAAATAGGGTTAACTTCTGCTGAAATGTTGAAGAAAATGTAGGTGAAATGATGATCTTGCCTTAATGAGTGAGTAATACAGGGTCATCCTTCTAATATTTAATTATACCTAATTATGCCATTGCCTATAAGAACAGCCTCAGGAAATCAAGGAATGGGCTAATCAAGGTCTCAAAAGCATTCTACAGAGATGCTAGCTTACTTCAACTCCAGATGAGTTGGTGGACTATACCTTTTTTGGTGGCACTTTACAAACACATAGCATGAAAATAAAAGAAAAAAAACCTGCAACTCATGACATCCTTAATTTACAGCAATATCACCTACATGCCCTGTTGAGGTAAATAGTATTTTCTTGTCCACATTCCCTCCTACATAGAATTTAAGTGTCTAGTATTAAAAATTAAGAGAAAAAAAAACTGAGTGACAACTTTCAGTATATGACTAGTTAATTTATTGTCATGTTATGTAAACTCAATGCAGTTGCATGGACCAAGAGCTGTCAACATACAACTACAATTCCAAGCAAGCATAATATATTAATATACTGAGTATTGTAACAATTCAAATATCCAGTAACATAGTTAAAATATAGAAATATAAAATGAACACATTTGCACAGAAGTGTAGGATGCAAGTACAAAAATGAAGAAATCTACCCAAAACAGTAAAATAGCAATAAACTTGACTACTAAAGTGTATTTACATCAGTCCTGATTTAGAAGGCACTGCTGCCTGTACTCTCCTGCAGCACTCCTTGCGACCACCACTACGGTCAGATGCCAAACTGAACCACCTAATGGCAAATTTATTAATGTCCACATCTGTAGCTTTGGCTGCCATGTGACTCTGGCGAACTGCACCTACAGGCAAACACAGAAAAATAATTATCAGAAACATTAAATGGCAAAAAGTTGCTTTAAGGCATTTCCCACTAATAGAAATGGTGAAATAAGGGTTGGCACTTGCACTACTGCATAATGACCACACAGCAAAGTTTTTTGAATACAGGAGTGGCAAAAGTTTTACTTATGATATAAATTAATCTATGCTTGATTTAAGTGAAATTATTTTAATACTGATTAATGAAGGCTAAGTACAAATTGTGCACTGACCAACTCACACCTTCAAGATTTTTATTGACAACAATTCAATTGCAAGGTTGAATTAAAGTTGCAGTTTTTCTCTTATTCTTTACTTATTATTTGGGGTTGTGGATAAAATAGTACAATCAGCTTATTTTAAATACATGATTCTGTGTTATAAATACATAAAAACCTGAAACCCTCTCCTAATGTTCTTTCCTGATATAGCGGAAACTCCAAGTACTCCTAAGAATGTGACAGGAGTTTTAGGAGGAGCAGAAGGTGTTAGAGAGAGACCTGGACAATTCTTTTATTTAATAATTGCTATTTTCCAGAAATCTGCAATACTTAGGCTATATCTTAAAATAATATGTCATGACATTTTCTAACCTGCTTAATTCAGACCAGGGTCATGGGGGGGCTGGAACCTTCCCAGTCAGCTTTGGGGCACATTCAGGAACAAACCCTGGACAGGACACCAGTCCATCGCAGGGTGAAGACACACAAAGGCCATTTTACAATACACTGAAGCTATATGCCTTTGGACAGTGGGTGGAAACCAGAGCACACACAGGGAGAACATGGAAACTCCACACAGAGAGGACCCAGGAGGCAAACCCTGGTCTCCTTACTGCAAGGCAGCAACACCACCACTGAGCCACCAAAGGCATAAAATGTAATATCTTAATACAATTAGACTAATTTCACATAATTGGATTTGTTGATACTTACGCATAATAAGAGTTTTGGGTGCCATTTGTCTGAAGTCCTGTTTTTCATTCACTCCCTTCCAGTTTATCTTTTTTGCAACTTCATCTCCAAAAGTATGTGAAAGAATATTTCAAGTGACACACCTGGTATCTCATCCTCCAATAGATGCCAGTACAGAAATCTACAAGGACGAAAGATAATATACAGGCAGTGGCTTTAGAATGAAAACATTCAAATATATGCAGAAACAGCATCAATGGTCACTCTGAAGCATATGTCTTTTGATTTTGATGCAATGATTGGCATTCTGACAAATATTGCTAAAAAGTTACACTTCCCAAAGTAAAACAAAGAAAAACAGCTGAATATTTGTTCCATAATTAACCATAATGTTATCATAATGTTAACTATAATTCAATCCAGTAGACATTAATTTTGTAATAATAATAGTATATAACAAAGGAAGCACAAAATTCATGGATAGTAATGTTCAGAAAGCTCAAATATCATCATTTATATTTGCAACTCTTGTTATTGTACAAGGAAGTTTTCTTGTAACTGTAAGACACTAGAGCTATTAAATATTTTCCTAAACATAGTCCCTTACACAATAAACATCCTGTATAAGATAACCCACCTAACAGCTAAAACAACTATATTAGTGCAAATTTATGTAAATACTACAGCTTTATGCAAGCAGTGGTTAAACTGTTTCTTTATATATATACAGGTGCTGGTCATAAAATTAGAATATCATGACAAAGTTGATTTATTTCAGTAATTCCATTGAAAAAATGCAACTTGTATATTAGATTCATTCATTACACACAGACTGATGTATTTCAAATGTTTATTTCTTTTAATGTTGATGATTATAACTGACAACTAATGAAAGTCCCAAATTCAGTATCTCAGAAAATTAGAATATTGTGAAAAGGTTCAATATTGAAGACACCTGGTGCCACACTCTAATCAGCCAATTAACTTAAAACACCTGCAAAAGCCTTTAAATGGTCTCTAAGTCTAGTTCTGTAGGCTACACAATCATGGGGAAGACTGCTGACTTGACAGTTGTCCAAAAGACGACCATTGACACCTTGCACAAGGAGGACAAGACACAAAAGGTCATTGCTAAAGAGGCTGGCTGTTCACAGAGCTCTGTGTCCAAGCACATTAATAGAGAGGCGAAGGGAAGGACAAGATGTGGTAGAAAAAAGTGTACAAGCAATAGGGATAACCGCACCCTGGAGAGGATTGTGAAACAAAACCCATTCAAAAATGTGGGGGAGATTCACAAAGAGTGGACTGCAGCTGGAGTCAGTGCTTCAAGAACCACCACTCACAGACGTATGCAAGACATGGGTTTCAGCTGTCGCATTCCTTGTGTCATGCCACTCTTGAACAAGAGACAGCGTCAGAAGCGTCTCGCCTGGGCTAAAGACAAAAAGGACTGGACTGCTGCTGAGTGGTCCAAAGTTATGTTCTCTGATGAAAGTAAATTTTGCATTTCCTTTGGAAATCAAGGTCCCAGAGTCTGGAGGAAGAGAGGAGAGGCACAAAATCTACGTTGCGTGAGGTCCAGTGTAAAGTTTCCACAGTCAGTGATGGTTTGGGGTGCCATGTCATCTGCTGGTGTTGGTCCATTGTGTTTTCTGAGGTCCAAGGTCAATGCAGCCGTCTACCAGGAAGTTTTAGAGCATTTCATGCTTCCTGCTGCTGACGAACTTTATGGAGATGCAGATTTCATTTTCCAACAGGACCTGGCACCTGCACACAGTGCCAAAGCTACCAGTACCTGGTTTAAGGACCATGGTATCCCTGTTCTTGATTGGCCAGCAAACTCGCCTGACCTTAACCTTGTGAAGAGGAAGATGCAATACGCCAGACCCAACAATTCAGAAGAGCTGAAGGCCACTATCAGAGCAACATGGGCTCTCATAACACCTGAGCAGTGCCACAGACTGATCGACTCCATGCCACACCGCATTGCTGCAATACTCCAGGCCAAAGGAGCCCCAACTAAATATTGAGTGCTGTACATGCTCATACTTTTCATGTTCATACCTTTCAGTTGGCCAACATTTCTAAAAATCCTTTGTTTGCACTGGTCTTAATTGATATTCTAATTTTCCGAGATACTGAATTTGCGACTTTCATTAGTTGTCAGTTATAATCATCAACATTAAAAGAAATAAACATTTGAAATACATCAGTCTGTGTGTAATGAATGAATCTAATATACAAGTTTCACTTTTTGAATGGAATTACTGAAATAAATCAACTTTGTCATGATATTCTAATTTTATGACCAGCACCTGTATATATATATATATACAGTGGAACCTCGGTTTGCGAGTAACTTGGTTTATGAGTGTTTTGCAA
Source organism: Erpetoichthys calabaricus (assembly GCF_900747795.2). Taxonomy (NCBI): domain Eukaryota; kingdom Metazoa; phylum Chordata; class Cladistia; order Polypteriformes; family Polypteridae; genus Erpetoichthys; species Erpetoichthys calabaricus. The sequence continues at coordinate 37,381,823 of NC_041410.2, forward strand.
GATGAGCAAAAATTTTTAATAAATTTTGACTTGATAAACGAGCGAGGTCTTTGTCTGCTGAGCGTCATGTGATCACAACTGAGCTGATGATTCTTCTCTCTCTCTTGCTGCGGGATTGTGGGCAATCATCTCCTATTCTCCGTCTGAGTCGGCGTGCCTCACTCATATAGTCAACATCCGTACGAGCGTATACTGTTTACTGCAGCATTAGCATTGTGACTGTGTGTGCGTGTATTTGTGTGTGCTCGCTCGTGTGTGTGGGTGTGTGCGTGTGTGTGTGCTGTGATGTGCGAGTCCCCATCTTTCACCCTAAAACACGAAGCTGAGTCTCAGTACTTTAGCAACACCAGCTTTATTCAGCTTGAAACAGCAACAGCGCGGTTATTTATTGTAGCGGGATCTGCTGCTCTCCTATACACAGACACAGCAGTCAGGCAGGGCCCTGCGCATTTATAATGTTCCTTGTTCCTTGTATCACCCATCGATGGCAGGCGCTTATAGCATGTCCACGATCTTTTCGGATTCGCTTTTACGGCGAAATGCTACAGCGCTGGGAGACTGTGATTGCTTTGGGACGCTCTTCTGCGTGTCGTTCTGTTGGGTGCAATCCCACAAGAGTTTAGAAACTCACTCACACCAGCCATGATTCTTTTCAAAGGTGAAGTGTAGGTTAATTTGTTTTATGTATTTTTACTTTATATTTTGTATTAATCATTTTTATATGAATAGTTTTGGGTTGTGGAACAAATAATCTGAGTTTCCATTATTTCTTATGGGGAAATTCACTTTGATATAAGAGTGCTTTGGACTACAAGCATGTTTCCAGAACGAATTATGCTCGCAAACCGAGGTTCCACTGTGTGTATATATATATATATATATATATATATATATATATATATATATATATATATATATATATATATATATATAATATAATTGTAATAAACAAAGACAGAAATGCATAAAGGTTTGGGGTTTTTAGACCTGTATACAGTAACAAAAATTCGTCAAATGTTTTCCAAACTCAAAAGACACAGAAGGATAGGTAGACAGACAGTTTATAGGGTCGAACCGGAAATTAAACAGTGGGATGCTGGGAAAACCGTGGTGGTGGATGGGTGGCTGACGTCATCAAACGGGGACCACAGGGAAGAAAGGAACCCGGAAGTGCTGCTGCTCTTTGAGTCATCCGAGCGGCCAGTCTATATATATAAATTCTTCAGACTTTAAAGCTAAAGAGTACATACCATTTCCAGCACCATAGCCACGCACAAATATTTGAAAAGTCACATGGGCATTGTGTGCAAAATATACAGTACTCCCCTGTGAAAAATAATTACCAAAGAAAAAAAAGAAAATTCAGACTTCTTTTAGACATTCTACTCATGTCATGCCATACCTTAAAAGTAGTTTATTTAGAAACAAAATATTTTTCCATTGAGAAGTAACTTTGATTTGACAGTTTATGTTGCCTATGATTGGCATATAATGTGTAGATTTGGTCTCATCCTATTATGTACAAAAAAATTAGTAATTGTTTAAAATTATGACACAAAATCCAAGTGAATATTTTAAATTAAACAACACCAGAAAAAGAACAAAGTCTAGCCTTGCAATCCATACCATGTTCTTTTTCTTCAAAGTATTGGTTGGTTGTTTCAACCAGGCCTTAAAATCATCCACTTCCTCCAATGATTGTAAAGAAAACTGGACCTCCTCAGGTATATCAGGTGAGCATTGAATGTTTAGCTGCCCAGACAGTGAACTTATCATGACATCATGATATAGAGGAAACTTCAAGTACTCCTAAGAATGTGGCAGGAGTTTTAGGAGGAGCAGAAGGTGCTAGAGAGAGACCTGGAAAATTCTTTTATTTAATAATTGCTATTTTCCAGAAATCTGTAATACTGGACAGTGGGTGGAAACCAGAGCACACAAAGGGAGAACATGGAAACTCCACACAGAGAGGACCCTGGAGGCAAACCCTGGTCTCCTTACTGCAAGGCAGCAGCATCACCACTGAGCCACCAAAGGCATAAAATGTAATATCTTAATACAATTTGCTAATTTCACATAATTGGAATTGTGACAGCTGGAGCTTCGTATTTTCAAGCAATGTGAGGATATGAAGATCTGCAGCTGAAAAATAAATACCAATAAAATATAAAAAGGATACTATTCATTTGAATACTTTGTCCTTTATTGGAAAAGGCAGTGAATCCTACTCCTGCACTTTGGAGCAAACACAACTCTCATATATGTTAAAAGAACATCCTTTGGAACATATAAAATATGACATCTTAAAAAGCAAAAGACTAAAATTTAAGGAATATACTAGCACAAAATGAACATGACAACAAGTACCATAACATAACTAATAACTTGTTGACTTATGCTCTGATATGTTCAAAAGGTTGTTGTATATGTGAAACAAGTACAATCAATAGTCTGATCATAACTTACCAGTGCAAGGTGTTGCAGTTCAGAAGTATTTTGCAATTTTGGAAGGTTCCTGGAAATTTGTTGAGATGTATTTTCAGAGAGCAATAGTGACTGGTAAGGAGGTGGCACCTGAAGAAAAGAATGTGGTGGTGAGCAACAAGGTGGAACAGATGGTAAAGGTGGTGATGGTACCTGAGGTGCAGAATGTGGGGATAACATTCAAGGTTGACTGTTGAGGTTTTGATGATCTTGTTAAGGGGACTTTTGTTTTATTAGCTAAGTCTTCATGCTCACTTTCATAGTCAGTGTCACCATAGTAGTGACTGTTCAGATAAGATTAAATGTGCGTATATTACTCAGAATAAAGGTTTCATACATTCAACAAAACACAGGTGAAGTCGAATCAAACTTACACTGGTTTAGGTGCTTTTTTCACCCTGCCTATATCCTCCTCATCATAGAAGAGGGCGCTCGCCACAACTGTCTGATAGAACATCTGCAGCATCTTATTGCAGATGTTGAAGGACGCCAACCTTCTAAGTAAGTATAGTCGGCTCTGTCCTCATGCACAGAGCATCACTATTGGCAGGTAATCGAAAATTTAGAGGAACTCTGAGCCAAATATTTAACAATTTCCTGCCAACCCCAAACAAACCAAATGCATGTAATCAACTAGAAACTGTGATACCATGCCAATGCTTGTTCCTTGAAAAACATGCAAGCCGAACAGATGATGTTCTTCATCAAGCTTTTGTGAAAAAGATTCATCTGTTCTAAGTGTGTATTCAGTTAAAGGAAAAGTCATCCTTTTGTTGACATACTGCCCTCGCTGTACACATTTGTCGCATCCATGATATCCATTATGTGCTTTTGTGTTCTTTAAAAAAGCCCTGGCAGGTATGTCACACACAACAGAATCTACCTTCAGAAAGAGCAGTTTGCCATTAAAAGAAAACCCCACATAGAAAAATAAAAAAAAAAAATATATATATATATATATATATATATATATATATATATATATATATATATACAGTGATCCCTCGCTATATCGCGCTTCGCCTTTTGCGGCTTCACTCCATCGCGGATTTTATATGTAAGCATATTTAAATATATATCGCAGATTTTTTGCTGCTTCGTGGGTTTCTGCGGACAATGGGTCTTTTAATTTCTGGTACATGCTTCCTCAGTTGGTTTGCCCAGTTGATTTCATACAAGGGACGCTATTGGCAGATGGCTGAGAAGCTACCCAACTTACTTTCTCTCTCTCTCTTGCGCTGACGTAGGGGGGTGTGAGCCGGGGGGCTGTTCGCACACCTAGACGATAGGGACGTTGCTACCTTCTGTGTGCAGCTGCTTCCTGAAGGACATGCTGCACGGTGCTTCTCATACTTAAAAGCTCAAAGGGCACGTATTGATTTTTGACTTTGTTTTTCTCTGGCTCTCTCTCTCTCCCTGCTCCTGACGGAGGGGGTGTGAGCTGTAGCCTTCAACAGCTTTGTACCGGCGGTGCTTCGCATACTTAAAAACCAAACAGCCCTATTGATTTTTTTTTTGACTGCTTGCTTTGTTCTCTCTCTCTCTCCTGACACACACACCTTTGAAGAGGAAGATATGTTTGCATTCTTTTAATTGTGAGACAGAACTGTCATCTCTGTCTTGTCATGGAGCACAGTTTAAACTTTTGAAAAAGAGACAAATGTTTGTTTGCAGTGTTTGAATAACGTTCCTGTCTCTCTACAACCTCCTGTGTTTCTGCGCAAATCTGTGACCCAAGCATGACAATATAAAAATAACCATATAAACATATGGTTTCTACTTCACGGATTTTCTTATTTCGCGGGTGGCTCTGGAACACAACCCCCGCGATGGAGGAGGGATTACTGTATATATATATATATATATATATTTATATATATATATATATATTATATAATATAATATATATAGATGTATATAGATATATATAGATATATAAATATGTATATCCCTCCACCAAAGCAACAACGTGAAAACACCATATATACAATAACAAACCCTCCCTTGCCCCTGTAACATATAACACACACAACGCAAATAACAATAATGGATGAATACGGAAATGACAATGATTGTGAACTTGAGTCCGGGTATATTACTGTCCTGAATACAGATGACTGGTCAACAAAGAATGGATGTGTTTGAATCCCTCAGGAAAAATGGAACAATCTCACCATGTTTCCTCAGCGTGTGGTGGATAATGAAGTCCAACCCCGGGGTCCCTGGTGATGATTGAACTGAAGTAAATCCGGCGGAATGAAAAACAAACTGGATACAAAATTCAATGTGAAAAATAGCAGGTAATGGTGGTTCGTTGTCGTTAATTGAAATCTCCATCTTTCTCCTTCCTCCTCTCTTTTCCCTCCTGATTGTTTAAATAGTAAAGAGCCAGATGTAATTGATTGTGAACAGGTGCTTTCCATCTTGGGGCTGTGGTCTCTCTCCCTCATCCGTCCCCTCTGTATTTACGGGGACAACATTCACTGACGCACACATTATAAACAGCAAACGGGATGATGGAAACAAAAAGCACTCCGCACATACATTGAAAACACTATTACTATGTAGCCTCGCTACATTCTTCCTCCATCCTTTCCCCATTCCTAATTCCGAATGCAAAGTTAAATCTGCCTCATTTGCTGAAGTCTCCTATCAACACCTCTGCATGCTCTCCGTCTGAGGGTTGAACCCGATACCACAGAATCAGCCATTTCTCACTGCTGATTATCATGATGCATGAACTACAGGTCATAAATATACACAGAAAGAAATATAAGTAAGTTTAACATGTTATTGTAAAATATTGTGTGTGTAAATTTGTGTACACACTGCTTACTGGTAAGCACATATGTTAATAATGTTTGAGCTAGCTAAAAAACAAGCTTACAATATTTAATTCAAATATAAACCAGCAACAGTATTTTTGTTAAATTTAAGCTTGGGCTGCACACAAATCCCACTGAATAGCATGCTACAAAATATAAAATACTGTATTTGTCTTAAAAACAAGATGATTTTTACTGTCAATTTGATAAAAATAAAAAACATTCAAGTGATGTCTCCAGATCTGCACTAGAATTCCACATTTTAATTTATACCAAAAAAAGATACAAACATTAAATGCTGCTATCTTTACTGTAGACATTAAAACAAAAGTAGCCCTGGTGCCCTGTCATGGATTTGTTCCTGCCTTTGGCCCAATGCTAATTGGAATTGGATCCAGCAGCTCATGCAACCCTGGTTTGCATTAAGTGAATTAGAAAATGACTGACTGACAAATATAGCTACTACCTATCAGCAATAATGCAAGAGGTAATGACATAAAGCCAACTACTGCAGATGATCCTTGCTTAAATAAAACATATCTACAAACACATTTAATTAACAGCTTTTTAAATGTGTACCAGGATTAGACAAAAGCCATCAAAAGAAAAATAATAAATGAAATCATTACTGACAGGTAAATGCCTCCATATCACTTAAATTGTCATCAGTCAGTCATTTTCTAACACGCTGAGCAGTGTTGTGGGGGTTGCTGGAGCCTATCCCAGATAGTATAGGGTGCAAGGCAGGAACAAACCCTGGAAAGGATGCCAGCGCATCGCAGGGTGAATAAACACACCAACCACACACTACGGCCAATTTATTTTATCCACCTAATTTGCATGTCTCACGCAGACATGGGGAGAACATGCATACTCCACAGAGGGAGGACCTGGGATGTGAACCCTGCGGTCTCCTTACTGCGAGGCAGGCACTGCTGTGATGCCGTCCTCACTTAAATTGTAATATGACAAAAAAAAGAGACTAATTCATTTACAAAGATTTTTTTAATGTGAATATAACCAGTCTAATATGAATTTTCACAACCATTAAACTTTAAAAGGACAGAGAAAATACATGTAATGTAGAGATTATGCTTGTGTTGCTAAAGTATATATACCCATCAGGATTCTACTAAATTATTTAAAATAACAACACATTAATGTTAGCACTTTTTGTATCTAAATTTAAGAAATCATTTATATATTTTTATCATGTCATTTTTGTACAAATAAGGAGTGCAACCTGAATTCTATTGGCACTTTTTTAAAGTGAAGAACTCAGAAAAGACTAAATTGTGTAATCTTCCATAAAATAAACCGACACTGAAAAAGTTTATAAAGTAAAACAAACTACCACAGGCGTAGGTTCATTCAATTAAGAGTTTCATGCCTAAACCACATTTCCCCGTATTCGCTGGGCAAACACCCAACCACGGAACGTTCCACTTGATTCACTAGGCGGTCCTCTGACCCCCAAAAACTGCTTGGATGATTCACCAACCTAACCCTCTCCAGCAGTCGCGAAGGCACTTACATGGGAATAACAAAAAGGTTAGAAAACAATGCCTTTTTCTGTAGCGTATCTGAAATAAGCCCACGTTCAACACAAAACGTTTAATTTAACATCGTGGAATAAATATGTACAAATACTAAAAATTATTACATTTACATGCTAACATAATTCATTACATTTCACTTTAACCTGCTATGATGGCAACACTTTAAAAAATAATTAGCAAAGCTAACTATATATAAAAAGCTGCTGAACTTCTCGCAACTTTTAAAAATGAATTTTTGACTTATTTCCTCCCAGAACAATTCCGTTCTCTTTGTAAATGTTTTCAGACTGCTCACTTAAGCATGCAAATTTGAGCGCGAACACAAAACCTAAGCGTGTTTGCAACTAGTGCAGAATGCAGCTGCTAGAATCCTAACTAGGAAAAGAAAATCTGAGCACATCTCTCCAGTTTTGATGTCACTACACTGGTTACCTGTGTCATTCAGAATTGACTTTAAAATACTGCTTATGGTTTATAAAGCCTTAAATAATCTCGTTCCATCTTATTTATCAGAATGTCTGACATCTTATATTCCAAATTGTAACCTTAGATCTTTAAATGAGTGTCTGCTTAGAATTCCAAGAGCTAAACTTTAAAGAAGTGGTGAGGCGGCCTTCTGCTGTTATGCACCTCAAATCTGGAATAGCTTACCAATAGGAATTCGCCATGGTTAATATGGTGGAGCAATTTAATAAACTGCTAAAAACACATTACTTTAACATGGCTTTCTCATAACTTCATTTTAATTTAATCCTGATGCTCTGCATATTCAATTAATTATCATTATTATTCATGGTGGCTCCAAAATCCGTACTAACCCCTACTTTCTCTTCTGTTCTTTTTCCGGTTTTCTGTGGTGGCGACCTGCGCCACCACCACCTAATCAAAGCACCATGATGTCCCCACATTGATGGATTAAAGGCCAGAAGTCCATGTGACCGTCATCATCAAGCCCTTCCATGAAAACCCTGAATACAATGAGGACTGATCATTTATGTTAGGTAGAATGCCTAGAAGGGGCTGGGCGGTCTCGTGGCCTGGAACCCCTACAGATTTTATTGTTTTTCTCAAGCCGTCTGGCGGTTTTTTTTTTTGTTTGTTTTTTCTGTCCTCCCTGGCCATCAGACCTTACTTTTATTCTATGTAATTAATGTTCTCTTATTTTAATTCTTATTTTGTCTTTTTTCTCTTTCTTCATCATGTAAAGCACTTTGAGCTACATTATTTATATGAAAATGTGCTATATAAATAAATGTTGTTGTTGTGGTTGTTTCGCTCACGTTAACTTAAGCTCTCGCGGAAAGGGATTGAACTGTCAATTAATGTACATGATGAAATGTGGGCGGATCCATTTGTCCCTCCCACAGAACCATGAACTGAGCTTGCCAGAATACAGATGGATCTGTTACGGAATCAAAAAAAGAATGTGATTGCTATATGACTTTGCCATGTTGTGGCCGGATCTGTTCCTGAATCAGCTGCTGTCCGGGACCCTTATTGAGCCTGAACCAATTTTATTTCAGCAACACTTTGCAGAGAACATTTTGCTTACCAACACTGCCTTTTGTTTTACAGTATAAGTGGAATAGGTTAAGTACATAGTTTCTAAACAAAATTGCCCTCAGCATTCAAAGCATTATAAGCAGTATAAGTTCTTCAGCATCAAAAATTATAAAGGCAATTCTGAATCTGTCAATATCCTAAGGTCAGAACTGAAAACTCTGTAGCAAAATAACAGCAGCTTTGTATGTCAGAGACCTGGAAAGACAAAAATATTTTAAATGAAACAAATATATATATATATTGTGGTACCCGGATGGGGGTGGTACCCAGCCGGGACGCCCGAGAAGATCGGAGGAGGGCTTGTGCCTCCTCCAGACCTCGAGGGGGCAACCGCGGGTACAGAGCTGGGAAGCTCGACCCTGTAGGGGCCCGTGGTCACCACCAGGGGGACCCCAATACCTGAAGAACCCTGGACCGCAGCACTTCCGCCAAACCAGGAAGTGCTGGGGGGAAGAGGAACAGGGACACCCGGAGTGCCACACTGAGGCGTGTTCGTGGGAGATTGCCGGGAACACACCTGGAGCACATCTGGGTGCTTATTTAAAGGGGCCGCCTCCCTTCAGAGATGGACTTGAGTCGGGTGGAAGAAGGACAAGGTTTCTGGAGGAGAGAAGGAGGCGGTCTGAAGAGACAGACAGAGAGAGAGAAGGAAGGCATTGTGTTGGTCTGGACTGAGGGGTATTGGGGCTTGTGTGAGTAACTTATTGTAATGGAGACCATAAATAAATGTGTGTGGGGTAATTTAAACGTGTCTGCTTGTCTGTGTCCGGGTCATATTCCACTATATATATATATATATATATATATATATATATATATATATATATATATATATATATATATATATATATATAGTGCATCCGGAAAATATTCACAAAGTATTGAACTCTTTGGTGTGTATACCAGGCGTCATGTTTGGAGGAAACCTGGCACCATCCCTACAGTGAAGCATGGTGGTGGCAGCATCATGCTGTGGGGATGTTTTTCAGCGGCAGGAACTGGGAGACTAGTCAGGATAAAGGGAAAGATGACTGCAGCAATGTACAAAGACATCCTGGATGAAAACCTGCTCCAGAGCACTCTTGACCTCAGACTGGGGCGACGGTTCATCTTTCAGCAGGACAACGACCCTAAGCACACAGACAAGATATCAAAGGAGTGGCTTCAGGACAACTCTGTGAATGTCCTTGAGTGGCCCAGCCAGAGCCCAGACTTGAATCCGATTGAACATCTCTGGAGAGATCTTAAAATGGCTGTGCACCGACGCTTCCCATCCAACCTGATGGAGCTTGAGAGGTGCTGCAAAGAGGAATGGGCGAAACTGGGCAAGGATAGGTGTGCCAAGCTTGTGGCATCATATTCAAAAACACTTGAGGCTGTAATTGCTGCCAAAGGTGCATCGGCAAAGTATTGAGCAAAGGCTGTGAATACTTATGTACATATGCTTTCTCAATTTTTTTATTTTTAATAAATTTGCAAAAATCTCAAGTAAACTTTTTTCACGTTGTCATTATGGGGTGTTGTGTGCAGAATTCTGAGGAAAAAAATGAATTTAATCCATTTTGGAATAAGGCTGTAACATAACAAAATGTGGAAAAAGTGATGTGCTGTGAATACTTTCTGGATGCACTGTATACATATATATATATATATATATATATATATATATATATATATAAATTGATTTAAACTCATACTTCTAAATATTAATGGAGTACAACTCACAATGTTAGCCATTTCTGAGGCTGAAGACAAACAATCAAGAAAGGCTTTTAATTTATCTTTCAGTTAAGCATAAGTGGTTTGAACGAACAACCTGCAGTTTCAGGACTTTGGACCACCTCCTATAAATCATGTTTGGACCAGAAAATCAGGAAGGAGCTATGAAAACATGAAAAAGCTTGTGTGCACACCCAGCTGCACTTTCACTGCTTGCCTAATTTATTCTAGCCTTATGCATACCCAGCAGTAATTCTTGAATTACTTTATGTACGGGGTGTTCCTATCAAGAATTGAGATTGGCTTAGTATTTAAAGCTCTTGTTTTTAAAGCATCTATTTTAATGCGGCGCATCACTTTCCCAAAATATCTGAATCAATAAAAACCTCCACAGTCACTTGCATATTTTGAGTTTTAATCAGTGCTGACAATATCAAATAATTAAAGACAAAAAGTTAAGCTCAGTGGTCCTTCTCATCCCTCGAGCCTCATAAGGGAATTGACATTTTTAGTGCTTGGATCTGCTATATGGTCTCAGTTTTGTAAATGCCCAGCACTTTACCAGTAAAACCAACATGTCTTTCTTAACTCTTCTTTTTTGCTCCGCCACAATAGCACCTCTGCGGTGGGATGGCACCCTGCCCAGGATTTGTTCTTGCCTTGCACCCTGTGCTGGCTGGGATTGGCTCCAGCAGACCCCCGTGACCCTGTAGTGAGGATATAGTAGGTTGGACAATGACCGACTGACTGACAATAGCACCCAAAGCTCAATTGTCTGACTTCCTCTGTCTGACCAATCTTCCAAAAGAGAGGGTCTACCATTCATATTTCTGTAAATTCAGGTAAAGAATTCAGATATTGTTGTAATGTCAAACTGCATTGGATTAAAAACACCATACAAGCTAAGAGGTTCCTGTCAAACCTACCTGGATAAACATTAAGTTCTTTGGTTGTAACACTGGGCGATGGAGCTGCTGTAGTTCCTTGAGGGTGTAGTGCCTTTCTCACAACAGTGTCCAAATGTTGCACTGCTAGGGTTAACCTGAGGAAAACTGCACGTCGACTACATATTAATATTGTAAATGATCCACACAACACAGAAACTGGTTTGGGGGCAGCCGCCCGTATACTTGTAATTGGCTGCCAAAAATGTAGCAAAGATGTGGTTCAAATTGATATAGATTGGTACATAACAAAGAACAACAAGAACAGGAAAACATGGCGCTTATATATAAGGTAGATGGGGAATGATGTCATCAGGCAGGAACCAGAAGTGACATCCTAGGGGCCGGAAGTGATGTGGCCAGAAACTGAAGTGACATCCTTGGAGCCAGAACTGGAAGTGACATCATCGGACCCAAGTGGAATTTCCTGTAATTGGTCTGCCAATGGAAAATAGCAAGGATTAGTGCACTCTGCCATCCCCTGATTTGGCAAGGAATTACCGTCTTTTGAGCCTTTTAGCTGCCTCCCATGCGCACGTGTGACGCCATGTAGAGGCCAAAGGTTTTTCCTTTAACATCAGACGTAACAAGACTGTCAGCTAAAATGACCTTGTCCAGATAACTCTATCTGCACCTTGCAATCACAACCTTAGGAGACTCTCTGGGGGTTGTTGACCATGTTCCATACTTTGGGTGCCAACTACTCCAAAAGGCAATTTTTAGGAAAGAAGTGCAACACGTTTGTGCATCTTGTTATTTTTAGGCTTTGTATCAATTTTACACTAACACCATGTTGATTTAATATTTGGGTTTTGTAGTATTTTTTCATTTTCATTGCTATGATTTGACATCACTCCATTATCATTTTTCTGTCTCTTTTTGTCTGTCATTTTGCCTCTTTGTGATGTCTTCCTATACTAGTGGTCATTTTGTACACTGGTTTCTATCACATGACTGATTTCAATGCAACATGTAACATCATGACTTGTTGATTTTTTAAGATGGCGACACAACATACTTAGTATCCTAAATTTGGAAGTCTAAATTTAAAAATTTTTGTATGATGTTGTGTTTATTTATTTTATTTTATTTTTTTTGGTTAAGGCAAAATCTGGTTAATTCAGTTGCTGAATTCTGCTCTGTTAGTTTGACTATGATTCTGTCCTGCTCCTCATACGTTTATTTGCTATTCAATATGACTTTTTTGATACTTTTTGCCAGTTTTTTTTTTGGTGACTGTGTCTGCCTCTCCCTAAAAAGACCTTTGTAAATTTCTCATCTACATAGTATAGAGAAAGTATAGGAATCGTGAAAAAATTCGACCTCGAGATTTTGATGAATCTTGACGTTTTAAATCTTCCTCAGTCAGAAAATACAATTTTTGAAATTATGTCTGTCTGTGTGTCTGTGTGTGAACACAATAATACGAAAACACTTTGACCTAGGTCAATGAGATTTTGTACACCTGCTTTATATCAAAAATAAGGAATCCGATCAACTTTTGGGCAACTGGAAGTGGTACTTTAACTAAATACTTTTGCAAAATTTCAAGCAAACTATTGTTATAATTACAGACAGATTAATCAAATTTTGTATAGATAAGATTCTCTAAATAGACTGGGAAGATTGTAACAACAATTTCAATAAAGAGGACTATTATTGAAGCCAATTCTTCATGTTATCCGAGAAATCTTCCATTTGGAAAGAAGGAGCAAGTTTGCAGTTACCATCTCCAAGCTGAGGAAACTACATTGTTCCACATAAAGACCAAGAACGGACAGGTCAACAAGAATTTGGTAAAAAGGAAGAACAGCAATTGAAAACATTAAAATTAGTTAGAAATCATTTTTGACAGGGAAACAGGCGTGCATAGCATCAGCTACCCCCCATTTCTTTAAACAAAATACGTTCAGTCGGCAATCCTGACAGTAAGGCACTGTGAGGCTATTGGTGCAACATTGTGTGCATCAATTTGTTGTGAATAAAATGGCTCCTAAAAAGCAATTAAGTAGTCAAAGCAATCCCAGAAAGGCTGAGAGAGAATGTAAAGTGTTATCTTTTGATGAGAAAATAAAATGCTTAGATCTTTTGAAAAGTTGCATTTTGCTTGTCAAAATCATTATTATCTAAACCAGGGGTAGGCAACGTCGGTCCTGGAGTGCCACAGTATGTGCAGGTTTTTGTTCCAACCCAGTTCCTTAACGAGAACTCAATTATTGCTGATGAAGCACATATTGCTTAAGTGACATTTTAATGCTTCATTTTAGTGGTCTCGCTTGTTGAGGTTCTCCAACCTTAATTGCTTATTTCAATCTTAAACTGCTGCATTCAGTGTTTTAATTGCTCCTTATTAGCAATAAGATGTAAAAGACCAAGCAGCCAGCAGTTCTCCAGCTAGCTTTTTTTCAATTACATCTGTGTGTGTTCATCATGCACGGTTTGATTTAATAAAACACTTAATAGAAAAATGTGACAGACTGAAAATGATCTGTTTTAGGCTTCAAATCATTTGGATGATATCCTTGGAAAGGAAAAAAATCTACGATATAAAAGCCTTACATTGCACAGACTAACAAGCCATAAAATTAAATAAGGTCTGAGATTGGCAATGATTGGTTTCTAATTAAGCAATTGGGTTGAATGAAAACCTGTAGCCACTGCGGCTCACCAGGACTGACATTGTCTACCCCTGTTTTACATCTTATTGCTAATAAGGAGCAATTAAAACACTGAATGCAGCAGTTTAAGATTGAAATAAGCAATTAAGGTTGGAGAACCTTAACAAGCGAGACCACTAAAATGAAGCATTAAAATGTCACTTAAGCAATATGTGCTTCATCAGCAATAATTGAGTTCTCGTTAAGGAACTGGGTTGGAACAAAAACCTGCACATACTGTGGCACTCCAGGACCGACGTTGCCTACCCCTGGTCTAAACAATAGAGTGTAACAACTATTTACTTTGTAAATGTGGTATTATAAGTAATCTAGAAATTATTTGAAAAATATGGGAGAATGTGTATCAGTTGTATGCAAGTACTACATCATTTTATATAAGGAACTTGAGCATCGACAGAATTTGGTGTCTTTGAGGTGTTAATCCCCCATGGATGCAAAGGACAGTTTATATTTATTGCCTGTTGAGGATGACCCCAGCAAGGACCTTACCCATTAATTGTTGTTATTTGTCCTTAAGGAGAAATTAATAAATACATAGCCCTAGCTAATAACCTTGGTTATAATTTAAAGAGAAGAGTTATCACTCTCCATGCATTCTTGGTAAGAAAGGAGTGAAAGCTGTCTGAATTCATGAGCAGTATGGCAGAGAATTTGGATCATACCAGCAAACTCTGCACAAAAAAGAAAACATTCTGCCCAGAAGCTACCAAAGTAAAGCACATTTTATTCTTTTCAAGTTTCTTTTCAGTATCGAGAGAGAGGAACAATGTAGGGTGTGTAAAGAAGAGGCTGCAACTATTAAATAAAGAAGTCTACACAGATTATTTGAGACTAAATGAGAGCATATAATGGTACTTTGACATGCCTGGATCAGTTTGCAATTTCAGCATTTGAATTCATTAAGTACAATGGTCTGAAACTTTGTCAGTGTTTGTCAAACTATTTGTAATATATTTTACAATGGGAACTTTTTATATGTCTGCTGCTACAAACTACAGTGCATAGTTTGGCTTGCATGAATTGTTTTTATAATTTTAATTTTGTTTTTAATAGCAGAATCCCCACCTTGAAAACATTAAACACGTATTTAATCTGCTTTGGGTCATTAGTGACTTTACCTGATTCAGTCTTAATGAAAGAAATGATGGCAAAACACTCTTATGAAGGAGGCAGAGAGCCAAAACTATGCTGGGCATAGCCTGAGAGACATTATATCAAAACCTGATGCGATGGATGGGAAACTCTATGCTTTACAAAAGGTGTGCATCCACTATGATCTGTATGACTGTTTCAACTCATGGGGCAGAGACTCAAGTTCACATTTATTTTACTTTCAGAGTGATTGATGTGTGATATAAAAGAGCTTAGGAAATTTCAAATGCAGTTCTTCGTAGCTTCTCATTGCATCTTTGCATCCTCCACAGAGCCAATATTAATCTCTAAGAAAATATTTAGTCTTGCAGATAGCTGATCACAAGAGTGTTTATTATTTAACAGAGATGTTTTGATTCTCCATCTACTACAACAGGCTTGCAATTGAGAATGATAGATTTTAAGAACAACTTTCTTATCAGACTAGTGGGGGAATGGATGTAAGGAATTTAGAATAAGTTAAACCAGTGCTCAGAAAATACATATGATCAATCTTGGACTGAGAAAAGAAAGATTATTCCCTGGCTGATATATCTCAAAGACAACAGTTATTGATTAGACTGAAATCCACTCAAAAATTGCAAAGCGTACTGGTGGAAAGAGGAAAAGGTTTGCAGAGTTGTGGAGGGGTTATCAATAACTGAATCTATAACCAAGGTCTCAAAATTAAGCAGATATTATATAAGAACTAGTTGTGTAAGCCCATGCTGTAAAGAGCCTTGGGTCGTAGAAACTATTGAAATTGTCAGAAAAGAAAAAAAAACTGAAATGTAGAGACATCAGGTAATTGAAGGGAACTACTCTGGGCATCTCTCTCCTAGGTTTCGTTGTGGTGACGTGCTCGCCTCTCTTGTATATTAGCGGCGGGAGGAAAAGTAAAAGGGATACCATTTTGCCGATGTTAGCTGCAAAGCAAGTGACTCTTTCTTCTGAAGTTTCATTTTGCTGACATGTTCGCCTCGCTTGTGTTATTATTGGCTAAGCGAGTTTTCTGTTTCCTCGGAGGCGGAGCTTTTACCCCGACTCCACCTCTCACTTCCGGGCCGGACAGACACACACACTTCCACACGTATACGTTTATATATAAGAAGTCCGTTTATACAGTATGTTGTGTGTGTATAATGAAATGCAAATAAGATATTCTTTCCTCTCAGCCTCTGTACATAAAACACACAACTGGTGCATTTTGTCACTCATCTGATGCAATGAATTTAGTCTGTAAATTCCACCTAACACGAATAAGCACCTAATATTTCTTCATCGGAGTCAGGGAAAGGAGAGTGATTCCATATACGATATGAATATTCACACTGTCTGATATCAACTACCTTTAAGGTGTTGTGGAAGAAATTAAATTTACATATATTAATAGAATATTATCTTAAATTTAGAACCTCTTACTATTAGAAACCAGGCAGGAGAAGAACCGCTCTATACATCTTTTAATGTCACTTCATGAAGAGGGAGCATTCTCACAAGCAGTCTATTACAGCATGGTCAGAATGGTCCAGATATTAAGGGTAAAGGTCTGTTTAATAAGCAAATGAATTTACATAACAGTATCAATCAATACACGCATTTACTCTGGTTGGTTAATCATCTTATACCCAAATGACATATAAAATAAAAGTCAGTCTTATTATTTTCCTGGTTCTTCTTATACCTTTGAGTTGAGTTTCCACCCTTGAAATTTCTGTGCATATAACAACGGTCCATTCTGATTGTGTAGGACATCTGCTGACTTCTTAGTCATCCTTTGGTACATTTTGTATACAGTGATCCTTCCACCATCAAGGGGGTTGTCCAGAACCCCTCACGAAAGGTGAAAATCCGCAAAGTAAAAACCATTTGTTTATATGTTTATTTTTATATTGTCATGCTTGGGTCACAGATTTGCACAGAAACATAGGAGGTTGTAGAGAGACAGGAACTTTATTCAAACACTGCAAACAAACATTTGTCTCTTTTTCAAAAGTTTAAACTGTGCTCCATGACAAGACAGAGATGACAGTTCTGTCTCACAATTAAAAGAATGCAAACATATCTTCCTCTTCAAAGGAGTGTGCATCAGGAGCAGAGAATATCAGAGAGAGAGAGAGAGAAAAGCAAACAATCAAAAATCAATAGGTGCTGTTCGAGCTTTTAAGTATGTGAAGCACCGTGCGGGAAGCATATCGCTTGACAAAGCAGCCGCAAGTAAGCCCAGCAAGAAAGGGAGCAATGTGAAGGTAGTCATTCTGCATTTTTTAGACTAGCGTCCGTATCCTCTAGGGGTGCAAACAGCCCCCCTGCTCACAATATATTTGAGGAGTTTTATTTAATACGTAATGCGTGCTCTGATTGGGTAGCTTCTCAGCCATCTGCCAATAGCGTCCCTTGTATGAAATCAACTGGGCAAACCAACTGAGGAAGCATGTACCAGAAATTAAAAGACCCATAGTCCGCAGAATTCCGCGAACCAGCGAAAAATCCACGATATATATTTAAATATGCTTACATATAAAATCCGCGATGGAGTGAAGCTGCGAAAGGCGAAGCGCGATATAGCGAGGGATTACTGTAGTTTACACCAAAATGCAGCAGGGAAAATAAGTATTAGACGCATTAACATTTTTCTTAGTAAATATATTTCTAATGGGGCTAGTGACAAGAAATTTTTACCAGATGTAACAACCCAAGTAATCCACACATACAAAGAAAGCAAAACAAATAAGTCCATAAATGAAGCTCTGTGTAATAAGTGGAATAAAACAGTGGATAGCAAAAATCTTTATTCCTATATTGAGATTTCATCCTTTGTTGCTGTAAAGGTTGAAGTCGAGACAAAGCATGCTGGACCTTTTTTTTCTCCTTGTTTAAACGCAGTATAGAAATGCCACCAAGGCCAGATAAAAAAGGAAAAATCAAATGACGCACCGTAACAACTAGGACCCTGATGAACTGTTTCAGACACATCCATGACAGTACTGACCACCTCCAGGCCTCCTAATCCCACAAGTCAACTTTATACTCAATTAAGTCCTGACTACAAGGCAGCTTTAAACCCTGCCTGAGATCAACTGATGCTTATGTTCCACTTCCTGATAGTCACCTGGGACAACAGACTAGCACTCCCCAAAGTGTCTCTTGGCCTAAAAGGGCAGAGATCCCCCTACAGTCAACTGGCTGCTTGTTTAGTTAAAAAAGCAGCATATCCCTATTTTAGAGTGTGTGCCTTGAGTATCCAGGAAGTATGGCCACTGCCAGATTCCCCTCTTTGTTTTAAGTCTTTCTCTAGGTTTAGGATCAGGAATCTCCATAATTTGTGAGTCGCCCGCTCACTACTGTCTGGAAGAAGTAATATTTCTTTATCTCCCAGGCATCTCATTCTCTGTCTATGGGACATTATATCCCCTTTTGAAGAGTTACGTGCCAAGCTGAGGAGCAGAACTGACAAGTGCCATGTGCCATGCGCCAGTCTAAGGTAGACTGAGGAGATTAGAAGGTTTAATGCATGGTTCAGAACTTGATGTAGTATAGGATGGCATAGGTTTATGGAGCATTGAGACTCCTTCTGGAACAGATGGGACCTGTTTCACTGGAATGGGTAACATTTGAGCAGACGGTGTATCAATATATTGGGGAGGCATAGGTTAGTTGAGAAATGTTTAAACAATGGAATGGGGGACAGGGAGTAAATGACAAGGCAGGTTTAGATAGATAGATAGATAGATAGATAGATAGATAGATAGATAGATAGATAGATAGATAGATAGATAGATAGATAGATAGATAGATAGATAGATAGATAGATAGATAGATAGATAGATAGATAGAATTGTATTTGTTCCCAGGGGGAAATTTGGCTTTTTACAAAGCTTGTTAAATAAATAAATACATAAATATATAGATAAATATATATATATACTCACCTAGTATGATCTGAAAACATATCAGAATAGCTAAAAATGAACAAAAATTAAAAAGAAAGAAAACGTCTGTCTTAGCAGTCACAGCCACAATGAGCCATTATGCAGGGGTATTGCTGTTGGTATAAAGGGGTCCCTGTAGTGTTTCTTAGCACAGTTTTGCTGAATGCAACAATTCTTCATTTTGATGGTTAACCACAGTAAGGATGTTTGGATTCATATTAGGTGTATGCTATTGACCCTCTAATACAGACAGTAGTTTAAATTCTTTATTGCCATATCCATATATCCTTACAAAAGAATGCAAATAAGGCAATCTCACCATCCAATCAATGAACATCAATCTACTTTGAATTAAACCAGTCTTTAGCAATGTAGTCAAATCCTACAGCTCCTTGCCATGTTAATCATTTATTATAATTTAAAGCATCTGTGGTTTCAATGTTACCCCAGTCCTCTTCTTCTCCTTCTCCTTCTTCTTTCGGCTGCTCCCGTTAGGGGTTGCTACAGTGGATCATCTTTTTCCATATCTTCATGTCCTCTACATCTTGCTCTGTCACACCCATCATCTGCATGTCCTCTCTCACCACATCCATAAACCTTCACTTAAGCCTTCCTCTTTTCCTCTTGCCTGGCAACTCTGTCTTTAGCATCCTTTTCCCCAATATACCCAGCATCTCTCCTCTGCACATGTCCAAACCAATGCAGGCTCACCTCTCTGACTTTGTCTCCAAACTGTCCAACCTGATCTGACCCTCTAATGTCCTCATTCCTAATCCTATCCATCCTCGTCACACCCAATGCAAATCTTAGCATCTTTAACTCTGCCACCTCCAGCTCTGTCTCCTGTTTTGTGGTCAGTGCCACCGTCTCCACTCCATATAACATAGCTGGTCTCACTACCGTCCTATAGACCTTCCCTTTCACTCTTGCTGATGTTACACCAGTTCAAGGATGATTATTATTGTTAATGTTATTAGCCTATGATTTTTTTCTGTTTCCCCCAAACTCCACCACATTTATGATGAGTCTCACCCATCCTGGCCACTCTGGCACCTGTTCTGTTTTTGTATAATCTTTTGTAACAATTGCAACACAATTCCAACACAAGAGAAAACAATTTCTTTAGTATCAAGCAGAAATCAAGCTGCATTCTACACTTACACTAGCATGTATCACAAACTCCACAAAGAGCCATAGCAAGGTTTGGGGCAGCCTCCCATATATTTGGTTTCCTGGCTGCAAATTGTCGTAAGTGATAGCACTGCTGTGCACAAAACTGAGTCACGAAGCAAAACTGAGGGAATAGGAAAAGGGGGAGGCTTTTAAAGGGGAAGACAGGAAGTGAGGTCAAAGGGGTTGGACTCATAAGGGTCTTCAGCCATAGGCTCGAGCCCAGACGTGATATCACAGGGGCCGGAGCTGGCAAGGTCTTCTTCCATAGGCTCGGACCCGGAAGTGACGTCAAGAGGGCCAGGTGGAATCTCCCGTGAATGGTCTGCAGGAAAGGGAGAAAAAGAGTCAGTGTACTCTGCCACATCCCGGTCTGATTCGGAATTGCCCTTACTCAAGCCCTTTGGCTGCCTCCCATGCGCACGTGTGTGACACATGTTAAAAGCTGTATTCCAACACACCACACGACTTTCATGGAAAAATTTAAACTTAGAAAAGGAAAAAAAAAAGGATGTGCAATATGAGTGTGCAGAAAGCAAGAGCCAATAACACTTTAGTTTAGTACTTATGCATGTCTCTGTGACAGTGGAAGGGAAGCCCACTTTTTGAGGCTCCACCCACAAAGCACAGAAAATGGCAGCATATTTAAACTCATAGAAAACAAATAAGCAAAATGAACAGAAACAATATAAACATGAAAAGCAATAATTCTAAAATTAGCAAAAGCAACAATAAAAATGAAATTATATATAAGCCAGTAAAAGAACCCTGGTTGTAACATAACAGCTGTGGCATTAGTTATCTAGCAATGGTCTTCAGCTGCCTTCTTATATGTCAATTTGTCCTTATGTGTATTTTCTGTTTTATTACTGTTTTTGAATTATTATTTTTCATGTTTTTTTATACTTATGAAGGCAAGTAATACAACCTTCCAGACATTCCTAATTCACCAAATAACTGTACCTGCACAGCATTTTTTTAATTTAATTGGCTGAGATGAGCAAAGAGCAGCTTTCAGCAGACAAGAAGTAAAAGTATGTTGACCACCACAGTGTGCTGTTTAACCTTTTTTGGTTTTTGGTAGGTTTGTGTTTTTCGGTGTGTTACAATCCTGAGCCTCTTTATTGGCATCCTTTTGAAAGATGTTTGTGTATTTTTAAATATGTTTGCTTCTTTCTCTTCATAAGGTCTTCATAAACCTAACTGCTTCTATTAATTACACATTTTGTATTGTAAAAGTTAGGTCCTTACTCAAAATACTTCCCAATAGTACTTTCTCATTTACTACCAAGTCTTTGCTGCATGTCCACATTAAAAAAATATATTTGTTCTAGCTAGCTGAAAATTGTTATGCTCATTACTGCTTTTTAGGTTATGTAGCCATTCAAAGCATATTGAAAAGGAGGGATAGTCAACCTTAAGCAGCCATCTGGGAACAATGAGAGAATACCAGCAAACAAAGGAAACATGATAAAAAGTTAAAATTGCACCAAAGAGACAGAAATATCTGAGGAGCCTGACACTGGAAATGGTTCATTTTTGTCCCATGTGTTTCCTCCTAGTTTAGTCTGTGCTGCCACTACTCATGAATTGATATGACTTTGCCAATCCACAGTATAAGTCAACTGATGGATACAATTATATTTCCTTTGAATTAAGAACTCCTGGTTTTATTTTAAGTTATTTGATACAGATTCAAGTTAGTGTTTATTCAGTCTGCAAGCATAAT
Organism: Erpetoichthys calabaricus; assembly: GCF_900747795.2. Lineage (NCBI taxonomy): Eukaryota > Metazoa > Chordata > Cladistia > Polypteriformes > Polypteridae > Erpetoichthys > Erpetoichthys calabaricus. The sequence continues at coordinate 37,403,557 of NC_041410.2, forward strand.
CAAAATAGCTAGAATTAAGTAATCAATATTACAATTTGATTGTAAATTTTAATCTTTTCATATTTGAAACATTGAAACAGTGCTATTCTATTAATATTAAACATATACATTTGTAAATTAATCCCACTTTTCCTTCAAGCTCACTACACTGAATCATAATACTCCAAAGAAGAAAAGAGAGAAAGAAAAAACAACTAACACATAACGGACTATAAATTATATTCTCTGTCAACTGTGTTACTACAGCACCATGGTGTATACCATCCTAATCTTTCAGCTCCTTCTTTTTGACAATAATTAAAATATCGTGTCATTCAGGAAGCAGAGTTGAGTCAAAAACAAACAGTTATTTCTCACCTGTCCTCCAGATGGATGTATTCCAACCTTGGCCAGAAACTGACATCCACAAAGAAAGCACTGCTTGGACGTTCAGCTTCTTTTTCAAAAACCTTTTGCAAGGGCCTCTCTTCATGGTAATCCAACTTTATTTATTCAGATCCAACCACTTGAAACAAGGTGAAATGTGGTTAGGAGCAGAATATTTCTATGACCCTCCAAATTGTCAAAGTCAATGTCAATTTATTTATATAGCACATTTAAAACAACATAGTAATGCTGTGGCCAAAGTGCTTTACAATAATAGAATAATAAAAAAAAACCAATTAACATAAAACATAAATAGAAATAAAATATATGAACATAAAATAAAATACATAATAAATAGAAGTAATGTTATATACATAAAAAACAGAAGTAATGTTATATTATCACAAAGAGGAAACCATCAGTATTACTGAAGGTCACGGAATGCAAGTGAATAGAAATGAGTCATTAATCTTGTTTTAAGCAGTTCAATTGTAGACGACTCCTTTATGTGATGAGGTAAAGGTGAGGAGCAGCAGCTGCAAAAGCCCTGTCCCCCTTAGTTTTACACTTGGTATAAGGGACAACAAGAGACAACTGACAAGAAGATATAAGCACTCTAGATGGCTGATGTAAAACACACAGTTCAGATAAATAGGCAGGAGCAAGCCCATGTAAAGATTTAAAAACTAGCAGCAAGATTTTAAAATCAATTCGAAAACTTATAGGCAGCCAGTGTAAAGAAGCTAAAATAGGAGAAACAGAGTCATACTTTCTTGCCCCAACCAGAAAGCGAGCAGCAGCATTTTGGACCAACTGTAACCTGTGTATCAGAGATTTGTTAATCCCAGAATGCAGCGAGTTGCAGTAATTGAGGCGAGAAAAAAATGCATGAGTAGCTTTCTCAAGATCCCTAGAAGATAAAAAAGGCTTTATCTTACCTAATAGACGAAGTTGGAAAAAGCAACTCTTGACTACAGAATTTACTTATTTCTCAAATGAGAGGTTACTATCAAAGGTAACACCAAGATTGCGGACTTGAGGTTTGGAAAAGACAGAGAAAGAGCCAAGAAGTCCAAGAACAATTTGGGCTTTAGCTGATGGACCCATTATAAGCACCTCCATTTTATTTTGATTTAGATCAAGAAAATTATTAGCCATCCAAGATCTTAGTTCAGACAGACAGTTGTGGAGTTGATTTGTTGTAGAGTTGCAGACAGGAATATAAACCTGTGTATCATCAGCATAGCAGTGAAAAGAAATGTTAAATTTCCTAAAAATCGCTCCAATAGGGTGAAGGTATATGGAGAATAAAATAGGACCCAAAATGGATCCCTGAGGAACACCATATTTAAGAGGAGCAGTAGATGAAGAAGAGGAATTAAAAGTCACTGAAAAGTGTCTACCAGTTAAATATGACCTAAATTGCTTTTTTCCCTTTTTTCCTGTCTCCTCTTCTTTTTAAAAGGTGAGCTGCCTTTACTGATGCCACCATGACAAGTATGGTGGGTCTCATAAGCCAAAAATATATGACGATTAAAACATTTCTGACGTGAGAAAACAACATTATAATTCAAGACAATAACCTCAACACAAACTATTTCCTTCACTACATGAAGATATTATTTAAAAGAAATGGAACAGAAAACATGACCAACATCAATTTGGCAATGCTACACTGAGATGTGAAAGCTATGAAAAATGCATGCTAGTATGGGCAAGACCAGAAGAGGGGAGCTATAAAATACCCTTCCATTCTATTACTGAAATAGCAATATTATTATATGGTAGTTACTATTCATGAACAAGAAATGTAATATAACTGAAAAATAAAGTTTTACCACCATTGGGCTGCCAGTTCAACTCACATCTTAGACCGTCTGAATGACCCTAATAATGATAATAATAATAATTCATTACATGTATATATCGCTTTTGAAGATACTCAAAGCACTTCACACAGTAAGTGGAGAGTAACTTTAACTACCACTAATGTTCAGCATCCACTTGGATGATGCAATGGCCGCCAGTTTGCACCAGTACGCTCACTACACATTAGGTGTGAGGTGGTGTAGTGGTGAGAGATAGCCAATTAGAGACAGGAAATGATTAGGGGCCCAGAATGACCAGGTCATGGTGAGTAATGTAGCCAGGACATTGGTATACACCCTACTGTTTACAAAGAAGGCCCAGGGATCTTCAATGACCACAGAGAGTCAGGACCTTGGTGTTACATCTCCTCCACTTTAACAGCACAGTATTCCCATTACTGTACTGGGGCTTTGGGATCCACATTCACACCACAGGGTAAGCATCCCCTGCTAACCTCACCAACATCTCTTCCAGTAAAATCCCCAGATTTTCCTGGTTGGTCCCCCATCCAATTACTGGCCAGGCCTGAACATGTTTAATTCAGGTGGATGACCTGTTCTGAAGTGCAGGTGGTATGACTGTAAGCAAATCTCTGTACAAAAAATGAATGTAAATGGATAAACTGAGCATCTGGACTTCTGACTGTCTCTGAATCTATACTTGTAATGAGGCTTGCTTTAGAATAAGGTGGAAGAGGAGGTTAGGAGCACACACTGATACGGCACATTGCCACACCCAGTACATGACAAACCAACTCAGGATCCCAGATTAGGACCCGAGTGCAGCCATGCAACGGGTGACTCCTCAGCACCACACTGGTTTTTATGGACAGGTTTTTATGGTGGCTGGAGTGCCAATTCTGCCACCAACCCTCAGGTTTTTCCCTGCAGGATGGAGAGCCTCTACATGCAGGGCTGGATGCAGTTTAACATCATACCCAGGACAGAGCAATTGCAGGTTAAGGGCCTTGCTCAAGGGCACAACAGACTAGAGTCACTTTTGGCATTCACAGGATTTGAAATGATACAATAATACAATACAATACAATACAGTTTATTTTTGTATAGCCCAAAATCACACAGGAAGTGCCGCAATGGGCTTTAACAAGCCCTGCCTCTTGACAGCCCCCCAGCCTTGACTCTAAGAAGACAAGGAAAAACTCCCAAAAAACCTAGTAGGGAAAAATGGAAGAAACCTTGGGAAAGGCAGTTCAAAGAGAGACCCCTTTCCAGGTAGGTTGGGCGTGCAGTGGGTGTCAAAAACGGTAACCTTCTGATTGCCAGTGTAGATTCCTTAGCCTCAGAGCCACCACTCCGCCTTAGAATAAGATGGTATATAAAATAAAAGTTGCTTGTTTGTTCCATTCTAAATAGTGCAAAGATATTTATGAATATATAACATAATAAAAATGCACTTTACTGAATTAAAGTTAAGTATCAAGCTTTTTGAAGGCCACTATTTACTAGTTAAACTGCTAAAAAATACAATGATTGTAACTTTTACGTTTTACATAAGTTCCATTGTGAAATTATATAAAATGTTATGAATTATGATTATTTTGTACACATTTAATTTAAAAAGCACGCTACTAATTGCCTGGGCAAGCAAGAAAAGACATTTCTTAAGAGAATGTTTAGCAGATTGTGAGGAATGTGACACTGAGCTGACATTAAACGAAACAAATGAATGGGAACACATGAGGTTGTGAAGGCAAACTGCCTATGGCTAACTCGTTTGTCTGTCTCCTCTTCAGCAACAACGAAGCTGATCAGAAAAATAACTAATTTGCAATCCAGCCTCACCTTTAAATTGAACCCCAAAGACAGGGTTTCTCCAATGTACTGTAGCTGTCAAGTTGTTAATCAAGATGAAAATGAATACTCCCAGTAAAAAGGACGGGTGTTGTGGTGGTTGACAGCAGTGCACTTGATCTGCTCAAAACTTTAATCAATACATGGAATTCTAGCTGGGTAACCATCTTATTCAGCTTTGTCTGTTTTCTTAATAGTGCCTTCTTATCAGTACAGACACATTATGTAATAGAAAATGTCGGTTATGTAACAGTGTTTAATTTGTACTACAATTTGGGACAATAGAATATAAAATTGCCAGTATTTTATAGAGTTCAATTTAAATATATGCTTTAATTGAGGTTATTTCCTGTTAACTATAAAATTAATTAGTAAAGACTTTGTGAATAGAGTGGTGATTACATGGGAAAATAGTTTCATTCCAGTCTGATCTATCCAGATTCATTTCTGTAGTAAAACTTAAGACAATTGTATCAAATCTAAAGGACGTTTTCTGTACATAAACATGGCTAACTTCACACATTTTCACTGTGTTTGCAATAACAGGTTTGGGTACAATCTTCTTTACAGAATTAGCTGAACACAGGCCACACGTGTGCAATTAAAGTGTTTCACATTCATTTAAGTTCATTATATTTTCTATGGAAAGTCGTTAAAGGTAGATAATTGCCCATCCTAAGGAAAAAAGTACATTATGAAGACAATGCAAATATGGAATACAATTATTAAAAATCAGCATTCAGGGAAAGGTTATATGAGAATCTTTATGACAATGAAAATGTCCTGAAGGAAAACAAAATCAGCCCGTAAGTCATTTTCTAACCCACTTAGAACAGGGTGGGTGCTGGAGCCTAACCCAGCTAACATAGGGCACTAGTACAGAAATAAACCCTGGACTGGGTGCCAGTCCATCGCAGAATGAACACACACACACCTTATACCCAATTTAGGATTGCCTATTCATCTAACTTGCATGTCTTTCGACTGTGGAAGGAAACGGGAGCATCCAGAAAAAACCCATGGAGATACGGGGAGAACATGCAAACTCCACATACAGAGGACCCATGACATGAACCCTGGCCTCTTTAGTGTGAGGCACCAGTGCTGCCCACAACAAGGTCTATGAGCCTTTTTCTTTTTCTAACTTGCAGTAGGCTGGTTGTGGGAGTTGGATTCTGAGTTATTATGCAGTCTTCTAATATAAAAATAACATGAAAAGAATTCTGTATTCTGTATTTTTTACAGAGTAGAAAAGGATTTAAGGGATAACTGACAAAAATATCTAACAAGCAGGCAGTCATGTGTGTCATATATTGAGTACATTAAAAGTTTTGTTGCACAGATGACATATTTAAATATTACCAAATGGTACCTTTGCTCACTGTAATGGTGCTGCCACATTTATAGTATTAATAAATTGAGTCCATACTTAAAAGGTAAATAATAATTTAATCCAAGTTACTGAAATATTAATAGAAACACGTGGCTCAAATAATTTTACACAGGTTGCAAGGGTAATACTAGACATCATCTCTTTTGTGTTATAAAGACAATAAAAAATAATAAGCAAAATAATATAGACAATAGATATTGAAATGTTTCCTCCCACAGTCCAAAGACATGCAGGTTAGGTGGATTGGCGATTCTAAATTGGTCCTAGTGTGTGCTTGGTGTGTGGGTGTGTTTGTGTGTGTCCTGCGGTGGGTTGGCACCCTGCCCAGGATTGGTTCCTGCCTTGTGCCCTGTGTTGGCTGGGATTGGCTCCAGCAGACCCCCGTGACCCTGTAGTTAGGATTCAGCGGGTTGGAAAATGGATGGATGGATGGATATTGAAATGCATGGACTATATATGCCAACTTAAATATATACTTACAGTAACACTGTATGAGTGAACATAAAGTGATGTAGAAGGTAATAGTTTGCAAGTATCGCCACTTATATTAAAGCCGTCATTATCTAAACCATTGGTCTCAAACTTCGGTCCTGGAAGGCCACAGTGGCCGCAGGTTTTCATTCTAACCCTTTTCTTAATTGGCAACCTGTTTTTTTGCTGCTAATTAATTCCTTTTCCTTTCATTTTAATTGGATTGTTTTTTAAGATTTGTTCTCCTGAATTTCTTCATCGTTCCTCTGAATTGCTTCATTTCTTTCATTAAATGGCACCCAAACAGAAATGAAATGTGAAGTGAGTGAGCCAACAGAAGACCAACTAAGTCAGGGCCTCAAACTCCAACCAATTTCACTCCAACCAGTTGCTTAATGAGGCGCTGAGTCTTGTTGTTAATTAAATTCGTTCTTCAATTCCATGGCTTGTTCCTGCTCTTGTTGTACAATAGCAGACATTTCGATTTGCTCTTTACTAATAGCACTGCTAAAATGTTTTGTGGACCTGAATCTTTCTTTATGTGCAGATATTGTATGATGGATACAGTTTGCTGGTCATGTTTTGGCTCATTTTGTATCTCATTATTGTTTTGCTGTTAATTAAGGAAAAAGAATTGGAATTAATTCAAAAGAAGTTAATTAGAAGCAAAACCAGGTCACTAATTAAGAAAAGGGTTAGAATGAAAACCTGCAGCCACTGAGGCACTCCAGGACCAGAGACCACTGATCTAAATCTATGCAGTTACCCTTTATAAACAGTGAAAGAAGAAACTCTAATCATGTCTGACGCTAACTGCTTCATATATTTAGTGATAGACTGGAATATTTCTTTGTGTTATTACAAACAACAACAACATTTATTTCTATAGCACATTTTCATACAAATGATGTAGCTCAAAGTGTTTACAAGATGAAGAAAGAGAAAAAAGACAAAATATATAAGAAATAAAATTAATCAATACTAATTAACATACCGTAGAATAAAAGTAAGGTCCGATGGCCAGGAAGAACAGAAAAAACAAAAAAAACACTCCAGACGGCTGGAGAAAAAAATAAAATCTACAGGGGTTCCGAGGCCACAAGACCACCCAGCCCCCTGTAGGCATTCTACCTAACATCAATGACCTTAATCAGTCCTCATGGTATTTAAGCTTCACATGGAAGAACTTGATGATGATGATCATGTGGACTTCTGGTCTTTAATCCATCAATGTAGGGACATCACAGTGCTTTGATCAGGTGGAGGTGGCGTAGATCGCCACCACAGAAAACTGGAAAATGAACAGCAGAGAAAGTAGGGGTTAGTACGGATTTCAGAGCCACCATGAATGATAATGATAATTAAATGCATATACAAAATATCAGGATTAAACTAAAATGAAGCTATGAGAAAGCCATGTTAAATTAAAGTGTTTTTAGCAGGTTTTTAAAGTGCTCCACCGTATTAGCCTGGTGAATTTCTATCAGTAATATATTCCAGATTTTAGGTACATAACTACAGAAGGCTGCATCACCACTTCTAAGTTTAGCTCTTGGAATAATAAGCTGACACTCATTTGAAGATTTAAGGTTATGGTTTGGATTATAAGGTGAAAGACATTCTGAAATATAAAATGAAGTGGGATTATTTAAGGCTTTGTAAACCATAAGCAGTATTTTAAAGTCAATTCTAAATGACACAGGTAACCAATGTAGTGACATCAAAACTGGAGAGATGTGTTCTGATTTTCTTTGCCTAGTTAAGATTCTAGCAGCTACATTCTGCACTCATTACAATCGATCGATGTGTTTTTTGTGTAGTCCTGAGAGGAGAGCGTTACAGTAATCTAGTGGACTAAAAACAAAAACGTGAACTAATTTCTCAGCATCTTGAAATGTTGTCTAACTTTTGCTATGTTTCTTAAGTGAAAAAATGCTGTCCTAGTAATATGATTAATATGTGATTTAAAATTCAGGTCAGAGTCAACAGTTACCCCTAAATTCTTTACCTCCGTCTTGAGGTAAGAATGAGCCTGAAATTGAATTAAAATGAGCTCTTGAGCACTGCCAGCAAAACTAGCTAGTAGTCCGTTGGAATGAACCAAGAATTCTATCCAGACAGCTTGATGAGTTCATTGTCTCCTTATATTTTCAGTGTATACCTCTTCAGCTAGGTTTAAAGGAACAAAAATAAAGAGAACACAGCAGCAGGATTTTGCTAAACCACAAGGTGACATATTTCTGTGGTGCCCTGGTGTTTACTTTGCAACATCTGATCCTGAAATACACACCCGTCCCAACTCTCAACGCATGGTTTGAATTCTCCTCTAACTGCACTACAGTTGCCTTTTGACTAGACCCTGAGTTCATAGCTAGCTACCCTCCCAATGCAACAGTTGCTGCTACCAATGGGCTTACACACCACTGTTAGTTTTTCAGTCTGGTGACTCCCATACTTTGTCTCTATTCTCTGTGTTTTATAATAATAATAATATTGTATATTTCATTCATCCATTATCCAACCCGCTATATCCTAACTACAGGGGGTCTGCTGGAGCCAATCCCAGCCAACACCGGGCACAAGGCAGGAAACAAACCCTGGGCAGGGTGCCAGCCCACCGCAGGGCATAATATATATTTGATAAAATATTTATTTTTCTCTCTAAAGTTTTGTTGATTTGACTTCTGTTCTGTTGTTTGAGATTTCACTTTTCTTTTGGAGCTTTACATTTAATGTTGCTTTTATTATTATATATACTGTATACAGAGGCCATTGGGATACCAATGAGTATTATTCCTGCTGATGTTCATGACCAAATTTTGTATGTAACTTGCACTGAAAATATCCAATAATGAAAATATTGGCAAAAGTGTAGAAAGCTTTATTACTTTTTTTTCAGAAGATTAATTTCAAACAGAATATCAGTGAAGCTATATTACTGTACATTAAATCAAAAAAACAAACAACTTCAGCTAAAGAATGAGCTACAGGTATACAGGTAGTCCCCAGGTTACGGACCCCCGACCTACAACTTACAAACGAGGACGCAGCTGCGACGCATGCGCCTCAGTAACTGCCACTCCGTCATCTTCGGCCTGGGGATGCTGCAAGCAGTGGCTGGAGGGGGGCGATTTCACTGCTTGCACAGTGTACTGTCCCTCGGGCAGCTCCCAGCAGCAAGCGGTGACCCGTGGTCCATAGTCACCGGGGCCACAGCTATCGCTCGTGTGCAGGACGATGGTTCGCTGCCCGCCCACTACGCTGCCGCAGCTACTGCTCCTGACTGGACGCAGGCTGGATGGAGCAGAGGGGGGCATTTCACTGCCCGCCCAGCACACACGGCTCGTATTGCTGCAAGCAGTGACCTGGTTGTGGCTGAACGGGTCGGCGGGGGTAGAATTGTAGTGTGCCTTGGATGGCTGCCTGTTGAATTGGGGTTGGGCAATTCACTACTCGCCTTTGGCCGAACCGTGTTCATTCTACAGCATACTGTAGTGGAGGTGACTGTGAGGTGGCCCCTCGTCACCCCATTCATTCTCAATAGCAAGCCTGTTTGTACTGTTAGGCACATAGCAGGAAGTTGTCTCTTGTCAGTACATCAGACGTGTTGATGACTGGTGCCTTCCTGCTGTGATAACGTGTACAGTGCTGTGCAGAAGAGCTCATCTTAACCTTTTTCTTCACCCTTCAAGAATGTCTCTGAAACACAAATCTGATGCAAGTGCTGGTGAGACAGTAAAGAAGAGAAAAACCATCACCATTGAAAATAACGTAGAAATAATAAAAAGGTCAGAGAGAGGTGAAATTCCATCATTCATTGGCAGAGCACTTGGTTACAGTCAGTCAAAAATAGCATTTATTAAAATAATGTACCTGTTCCGACTTACATACAAGTTCAACTTAAGTACAAACCTACAGTCCCTATCTCGTACGTAACCCGGGGACTGCCTGTATACATTATGTTGACCTTATGATTAAACATCCTACAGTTTTTGATAGTGACACACTACCTCATAGAGTTGGGAAAGCTGTAATGATGGCATAAAAAGCCACCGTCAACTAATGATGCATTGTCTTTGCTGTGAGATCACTTAAAGTGTCACTGGACCCTCCCAGCAGCTGCTTCTACCACTCAGGTAACTAACCAGCTTCCAATCAAACTGCTTACGTGTGGCTGAGCTGATTGTATGGCTGTGTATGCTGTCAGTTACATTTGGTGACACATGCTGTTTTGCTGAAGAATTGATGGATGTCATGTCCAACTCCTGTAGCCTCAGTATGCTCCCCGAGACGACACTGGGATTTAAAAGCAGCAGTTTTCACCATTACCATACCATACCATTTTTATTTGTTAAGCGCTTAAAAACACAGCATTACAACTGACCGAAGCGCTGTACAGTTAAAACAAGCAAGACTAAAAGCAAAATATTAAAAACAAACATTAAGAGAGAATTAAAACAGAGACACTAAAAAACAGGTCAGGGGACCCAATAAAACAGAGAAATAGCAAAAAGCAAGTGGGAATAAGACAGGTTAAGAATTAAAAGCCAATGTGAAGAAGTACGTTTTTAGGTGTGATTTGAATGTGGTGACTGAAGTGGCTTGCCTAACCACTAAAGGTAAGGAGTTCCAGAGCTTGGGTGCACAGACAGAAAAAGCCCTTTCACCACGAACTTTAAAATGTGCCTTGGGAATGGTTAGGAGCAGCTGATCTGCGGATCTAAGAACACGAGGGGGATTGTGACGATGGAGCAAGACACTCAAGTAGGCAGGGGCTAGACCATTTAGTGCCTTATAGGTTACGAGGAGTATCTTAAAATCAATTCTGAAGCTAACCGGCAGCCAGTGTAGGGTTTTTTAAATCGGTGTAATGTGTTGGCTTCTGCTGCTTCCAGTTAAAAGTCTTGCAGCCGCATTTTGAACCAATTGGAGTCTCGAAAGAGTGGCTTTACTAATACCATATAGGCAGGAATTAGAATAGTCGAGCCGGGACGTAATGAATGCATGGATTACTGATTCCAGGAGGTGGAAAGGCAGAATTGGTTTGAGTTTGGCAATTTGCCTGAGATGGAAAAAGCAGGATTTTACTGTGCTGTTGACTTGAGCATCCATTTTCAGGACCATATCCATTTTGATTCCAAGATTGGAAACAGACGAAGTTACTGGAATGGGAAGAAAGTCGAGGTCAAGGGGTAGGGTCTTTTTGCGGTCGGGACTAAAAACAATGACCTCGGTTTTTGAATCGTTCAGGTGAAGGAAGTTTACAGCCAGCCAGTCCTTAATGTCAGATAAGCAGTTGAGAAGAGGTTTAGTGGAGTCAGTTGACTTGAGGGAGAAATAAATTTGGCAGTCATCAGCATATAGGTGATACGAGATTGCATGTTTTCTAAAAATTGCACCTAAAGGCAGGATGTAAATTGAAAAAAGTAGTGGCCCCAAAATGGAACCCTGGGGGACACCACATGGGAGTGGGACTGATTCAGATGAAAAATCATCTAGCATGACTCTAAGAGTCCTGTTGCAGAAATATGACCTGAACCAGTCGAGGGCTAAGCCAGATACACCAACCCAGGATTCAAGTCGGGAGATCATGATGTCGTGGTCGATTGTGTCGAAGGCAGCAGATAAATCGAGAAGAACCATAATCACGTAGAGTCCTGAGTCCAATGCCAAAAGGACATCATTTAGGACACGTAAATGCGCGGTTTCTGTGCTGTGTTGGGGCCTAAAGCCTGACTGAAAAAGGTCCATTACCTGATGGTCCTGTAGGTGGTGAATTAATTGCTCATAAACTACTTTTTCGAGTAATTTTGACAGGAAAGGTAGTTTGGAAATTGGACGAAGATTGGAGAAGACGGCAGGGTCAAGATCAGGTTTTTTCACGATTGGATGTACAACTGCGTGTTTGAAAGCACAAGGAACTGTAGCCGAAGATAGACTACTAGTTATGATCTTTAAGACATCATATCGAATCACAGGAAAGACATCTTTCAGCAGTCTGGACGGCACCACATCGTCCGGAGAGCCTGAAGGCTTCATTGAGGCGACGATTTTTTCCAGATGGGGGAGCGAAATGGGTTCAAAGCTAGTGAGGGAGCCGTGTACAGGAACGGCTAAATCAACAGAGCCAGAAGAAGAAATGGAGATCTGGGATCTAATGTTCGTGACCTTATCCAGAAAAAACGTAAGGATCTGATTACAAAGAGCATTGGAGGGAGAAGAGAAAACAGTTGCAGCTGGAGAGAGGACAGCATTCAGTGTTTTGTATAAGACACGTTGATTGCCAGAATTTTTTGAGATGATGTCAGTAAAAAAACTGTTCCTTGCACCTCTGACTGCTCTCTGGTATTGAGACCACATGTCTCTCATGCAGTCAAAGGTAACAGTGAGACCATCTTTCCTCCATTTACGTTCTAGCCGCCTACAGTTTTGCCTGATGGAGCGAGTTTGTTCATTTAGCCATGGGTCATGCTTGACTTTGGATTGTCTCTGTTTGAGTGGGGCTACAACATCCACCACAGAACAGCAGGAAGTATAGAAGGTTTGCAATAAAACATCAGCATCCGTGGATTCACATGATGTGGAGATTGATGAAAAAGCAGCTGCAAAATCTTCAGCAGCAGAAGGGGAAATGACACGGAAGGGACGGGTAGTGGTGGATTTACCATGCTCAGCAGAGACCAAATCCAAATTAAACAGAACAGGCGAGTGATCAGAAAAACTGGGAGGCAGAATGTCCAAGTCACTGATTCTGAGACCGCGAGAAAGAACCAGGTCCAGTGTGTGAGCCTGTCCATGTGTTGGTCCATTGACTAGTTGAGAAAGACCAAAGGAGTCAATAATGTCCAGAAAGTCTTTTGCTAGAGGTTTAACGGGACAGCAAACATGGATATTAAAATCACCCAAACAAAGGAAGCGATCATATCTGCAGGTAATATCAGCCAAAAAAGCTGCAAATTCGTCTAAAAAGTCCTTATTATATTTTGGGGGGCGATAGATGAGTGTGCACAGCAGCGGTGGAGAACAGACAAGTTCAAACATACTGAGCTCAAAAGTTAAAGGGGAAAATGAAAGCAGAAGGGAAGGGCGTTTGCAGATAAAATCAGATTTAAATAAGGTCAATAAGCCCCCGCCGCGGCGCAGCGCTCTCGGCGTGTTGATAAAGGAACATCCCGGGGGCAAAACTTCAATGAGTGAGAGCGTCTCGCCCGGTAAAATCCAGGTTTCAGCAGTACATAAAAAATCCAGGCCATTGGAAAGAAAAAAGTCTTTCAGGATGAAAGTTTTGTTCACGACCGATCTGGCATTTATCAGCGCAAAACGAACCGGCTGGGACGACGTTAACAAAGACGCACCAGCCGTGGCGGCTGACATTGTCGTGATGCGGCGTAGGTTGTTAAAGTTCACTCCCCGGCGGCGGTGACGGAGCGAGGCAGGGAAGTGTACCAGAGCATCCGAGGGCAAGAGGCATTCCGGGAGCATTGACTCATGTTGGGAGCCAGGAGAGTTGTTCCTAGAGAGGATCCGGGAGGCTCGGAGCCGAGCCCTGGTGCCTCCACGCTTCCCACGGCGGCGGCGTTTCCATCGGCGACCGGCCAAGCTGTGGACAGTGATGAGGAAGGCCGGGACTTCCTCAAACAGTCGGCCAAAGGTTTGACTGAACTCCGGAGTCAAATGTCGAGAAACCCCCGCACTCGTTCGAAGAGCCAGAAGGGTGAAGCGATCATAACGAATGATCGAGTCAGGAAGAGCATCACAGGAGTAAGTAAGCCGAGAAAAAAGCAGGAGTAACGAGAAACACAAAAGCCAGAGCGGCTGACGGCGTGCCTCAACAGTCGGCGCCATCTTATTACATTAAGTTAAATAGCAAGATGACGATTGAACTATGATAGAGATAATCGCGCAGGCTCAAAGTTTCTTCTGTTCAGAGAAGACAATTAAGAGATCACATATTAGTAATGATACAACAAATCAAATACTATAGTTTTCCACTATGCAACAACTAAGCATCATTCAGAATCAATACATTTGCATGGTCTAAACCAGGGGTAGGCAACGTCGGTCCTGGAGTGCCACAGTATGTGCAGGTTTTTGTTCCAACCCAGTTCCTTAACGAGAACTCAATTATTGCTGATGAAGCACATATTGCTTAAGTGACATTTTAATGCTTCATTTTAGTGGTCTCGCTTGTTAAGGTTCTCCAACCTTAATTGCTTATTTCAATCTTAAACTGCTGCATTCAGTGTTTTAATTGCTCCTTATTAGCAATAAGATGTAAAACAGGGGTAGGCAATGTCGGTCCTGGTGAGCCGCAGTGGCTACAGGTTTTCATTCCAACCCAATTGTTTAATTAGAAACCAATCATTGCCAATCTCAGACCTTATTTAATTTTATGGCTTGTTAGTCTGTGCAATGTAAGGCTTTTATATCGTAGATTTTTTTCCTTTCCAAGGATATCATCCAAATGATTTGAAGCCTAAAACAGATCATTTTCAGTCTGTCACATTTTTCTATTAAGTGTTTTATTAAATCAAACCGTGCATGATGAACACACACAGATGTAATTGGAAAAAAGCTAGCTGGAGAACTGCTGGCTGCTTTGTCTTTTACATCTTATTGCTAATAAGGAGCAATTAAAACACTGAATGCAGCAGTTTAAGATTGAAATAAGCAATTAAGGTTGGAGAACCTTAACAAGCGAGACCACTAAAATGAAGCATTAAAATGTCACTTAAGCAATATGTGCTTCATCAGCAATAATTGAGTTCTCGTTAAGGAACTGGGTTGGAACAAAAACCTGCACATACTGTGGCACTCCAGGACCGACGTTGCCTACCCCTGGTCTAAACTGTGTACAGTAAGCAAAAAGAGATGTGAAATGTGACAGAGCTCCAGTCACCCTGTTTAATTGCCATGATTGTAAGTCAACAAGAACACAAAAAGACTAAACATGTCACTAAATAAGTTTGGTGCTTTGGTCGAAAATTACACTCACTTCCTGGATGGAAGTCCTTTTATAATGAATCGTCAAAAAGGGGCGAGTCTTTGGTCAGTGTTGTGCAAGTTCACACCTCACAAGAACTCGCTCAAAGTTCACTTCACACAGATTAAAATGAATAAATTCACGTTCATATTTCACCATTTCAATTTTGAACTAGTTCATGTTCAGTTCATTTTGTATTGTTTAAGGAGTGACAATAAATGACCCATGAGTTTACTTTTTTCAATTTTCCATGCCTTATATTAGGCTATTACAGTGTTCTTGAATAAAATACAATAATTAGGAAGGCTTTATATTTAAATACACTTTATTGAGTTATACCCAGAAACAAACACGTATAACCATATATGCTAATATCCTCTCGGTCAAAAAAAGAAATTAAATAGTACACATATAAATGACCACTCTATTTCCAACTGTGTGACACAAATGGTGAATGTGGAACCAGCATGTAGGTGAACTAACGCATTACACTGCCGGTCAAAATTCGCATCACATATTGCATGTCCAATGGGCAAAAATATAAATAGGCCTTGCGAAGTACAACGTGTTCCTAAAAGTGAAAGCAGAGCTTGACCTCGTGCTCATGTCAGCGGGAGTGCAACTTAAGCACAAGCAGGCAGACACAGACAGTGCCTATTTGATTTCACGTTATTTTTTCCGAATACAAATAAATGGCAAAAAATTCGTACAAAATAAATATTTCTAAAAATCCACTATTTGTGCTTATCCGAATACCGGATTCAAGTTCAGCTCCACCCCTACATTACAAGGTAAGGCAAAACATTTAATCTGGTCCTAAACCAGATCCAGAATGTCACATAAAACTGAACTAGCTCACATTCAAGTTCCTCACTTGCAAATACGTCATGTTAAGTTCTTCAATGAACGTACTCTTTTGAACAAGTTCATGCACAACACTGTCTTTGGTGGCCCAGATATTTTGTCAGTGCACTTACTATGTGGTTTCATTCTTCATGTCTGAGGAGGGAAGCTTAGCTATACCTGATGTGTTTTCGAATTGAACACAGCAAGAGACTTGCCATCTTAATGAAGCTGAAAAACAGTAATCCTCCAGCATGGTCCAGTGCCTTCAATTAATTTTAATTTTACACTATTGGCATAGCAATGTCAAGAAGGATCCCAATGTTGCAAGTAAACCTATTTAGTGGTACTAAAAAACGTTTGACTTCCATAATGTGTAAATAAGTTTTTCCACGCTGTGGTGTACTAGGCTGGTAATATCACTTCAACAGAGGCCCACTAAATCAACAAGCTAATTAAGAGGGCAGGCTCAGTTAGAGAATGCACTCTGGACTACCTGGAGGTAGCAATAAAGGAGAAAATTACAACAAAACTGAGTGCCATTATGAACAATGCTGCACATCCTCTCTCTGACACACTAACACTGAGGACTTTCAGCCAATGAATCATTCAGCAGAAGTGTGTCAAGAAACGGTACTGGGATTCCTTTATACCAACAGCTAAACACCTGCATAATGCCTCGCCAGGAGTGGGACTGCCAAGTCAGAAGTCAGAAATGTATTTATCTATCTTTCTATTTATTTATTTAAAGAGCTTCTGTGAAAATTCAAATTTCCCCTGGGGTAAATAAAGTTGTATTTAATATAATTTAAAATGTATGCAAAAAAATTGCAGTAGTTGATTTTTGAATCATAGATTTTGAGACCTGAGATTAATTATTGGCCTGCCTTCTCAATTTGTAGCTTCGTACTGTCCCAATTTCTTCAGGTACTCTGAGCTCTTCTAGAATTACAAAACTATAGATATTAGGCTAATTCATGAATTTAAAGGTGCCATGTATAAGCGAATGTGGGTGTGAACGTGAGTGCTCTCTGCTTGCTAAAGCCTTGCTCTTAAAAGTATTTGAAAAACTAAAACCTATTTTAGAAAACGAACCGGACCTATGTATAAAAAGTTATAAGATATTGCAAAACATATTTATGCTGTACGCACAAGCAATATAAGGAGTACTGCTGTTGCAATTGATTAGGAGGAACTGAAGAACATTGTTTATCTGTTGATTTACTGTGTATTTATTGAAATTATTTTTTTCTTCTATAAATGTATTGGCATAAAATGTGTGCATGACATAAGTTAAAATACTCTTCAGCTTGTATGGTCTGAAAATGTTTTGTTTTTATCGAAATTAATGCAACTGAAATTAGGCAGTATCTTTTTTTGCATCTCCTATTCTACTATAGCTAGTTTATTATACTTTGTAAATTGTTTTCTATTTCCTTTGTAGAAGACAATTTTTTTTTCTGTAAGTGAACAGAATGAAAATGGATGGACTGATGGATTTTAACAGAGTTTATACGACTGTATTCATTATGATTCATCAGCAGACACTTGTTACTAGAATAATTGCACTGAATTACACTCAGCCATTGGGTAATTAAAGGAAAAAGAAATGGTCTTTTCTCCAGTCTTGTGCGCACGGAAACATTCTCTTATCAGCTAGTGTGTGAAAGTAATTATAATTTACATAATTCAAATGGATATTTTTCCTTACTAAAAGTACATGTCAGTTTTTACGTAACTTCTTTTCCTTTTTGTGTGTTTTTTGATTCTTTTTTTAGAATCTGAATTTAAAGCAATCCTTTTGTGTTAAAATGAAACGATTTTCCTAAGTGACCCTGAAAATAAAACTTGGCATTATCCCTGCGCATCCCTTTGTTTGCAACAAAAGCCAGTCAGAGTTCCATTAAATCAAAGCCCTTTGCAGTAGATCCAGGCTTTCTGCTGCGCTGGTCAAGGACTCAAATTGTATGCAGAAGAACAAGTTAGTGAATATAATCCTAACATAAAGATTTAAAAATGCATTGCTTTAATCTAATAGAAGAAGCATCTTACAGTAAAACTGCTTGATGATTTCTTGTTTTTATCATAGATTGTGTATATCATTCAAAAATCAATCTTTATTTTATATAGTTGTATTAACCTATAGCAATACACTTTGTAATATCAAATGTACACACAATTCTGTAAAGAAAAGAAAATTAAAGTTAAAATTAAACAAAATACAGCTAGAAACTTCCCCTTGACAAATATTAATAGTGGGTACCACCAGTACAATTACTGTACAAAAGTGAATGCACAGCAAAAGGAAAAGGTTATATACAGTGTCCTCTATAATGTTTGGGACAAAGACCCATTTTTCCTTGATTTACCCCTCTGCTCCACAGTTTGAAATTACAAATCAAACAACTCAGACATGACTAAAATGCACATTGCAGACTTTTATTTAAGGGTATTTGTATATATTTTGGTCACACCATGTAGAATTTGTTTTTTATACATGGTCCTCTCATTTCAGGGCACCATAATGTTTGGGAGAATTGGTGTCATGTGTGTTTCTGATTAATCCGGTGTGTTTCATTGCTTTGTTAGAGAAGGCATAAGATACCTCGGCTTGCTTCTACCCTTGGGAGTCTGTAGTTGGTATTATTCAATATGAGAACAAGAGCTGTGCCAATGAAAGTCAAAGAAGTCATTATGAGACTGAAAAGCAAGAATAACACAATTAGAGACATCGGTAAAACCCTAGCATTACCATAAGACTGTGTGGAATATCATTAACAACAAAGGATGTATGGTGAGCTCAGTAATCACAATGGGACTGGTAGGCCAGGAAAGACCTTCACTGCTGATGACAGAAGAATCCTCATTATGGGAACGAAAAAAGCCCCAAACGCCTGTCTGACAGATCAGAAACAGTCTTCAGGAGACAGATGTGGATGTGTCAGAGATGACCATCTGCAGAAGACTTCATGAACAATAAAACAGAGACCACACTGCAAGATGCAAACCACTAGTTAGACACAAAAACAGGATGGCCAGATTAAAGTTTACCAACATGTTCCTAAAAGAGTCAGCAAAATTCTGGAAAAAGGTCTTGTGGACGGACGAGACAAAGATTAACATGTATCAGAGTGATGGCAAGAGAAAGTGTGGAGACGTAAAGGAACTGCCCAAGATCCAAAGCAGACCACCTCATCTGTTAAGCATGGTAGTAGGGGTGTTATAGCTGAGACAAGCAGGATCTGAAGATGGCTGCATTAGAGGCTTGACAGAGAATCTCCAGAGAAGATACTCAGCACCTGATGATGTCTAAGAATTATAATGCACTACATCTCCTCCATTATTGCATATGCAAAGGCAGAATATTTATAGTTTTCTTGTTTTTGGTTTCTACTAAAGGTGAGATAAACAGAAAAGTATCTGGCCATAATCTAATACAACGTAGACTTATCTGAGATTTTTACTTATTGAAAAATCCTTGGACAGAGTAAAACAGTGGCATATTTTTAACCTCTTGTTGCAGCAATCCTGAGAATGAGAAGTCATTGAATTTTATTCCATTCCATCGTCCTGATTGCACTTTTCTGTCCAGTAAACACACAAGCATGCTTTGTTACTTCATCTCTTGCATGGTTACACAGTAAGTGAACAAAAGTTTAAGTCTCATGGGGAAGTTTAGTTTCACCAAAATATCGTTATGCAGGTTCCTGACAATCAGGCCACCAGTGTATTGTTCGTCATTAGCAGTTTTGCTACCCAAGAACCACTGTAATAGCAGCTGCCCTGGCAAACTAAAAAAATTGGCCGATGTTAGATGATTTTAGATGATGGAAGCAAGTTGTACTTTCCTTTTTGCTCTTGGTTTTTTTCTTTATACCTCTGCGTTTCATGTTTTTTTGACCTTCTTGATTATAGTACATATGTTTCTTATTGTTCAATGTTTCATTTTAGGTTTGTAGCTTTGGAATGACAACCACTTGTGGTGTTGAAAACTGGTAGGCAAGGCCAGGCAGCAAAATTAACAACATGCTTCTTTCACATCTAGTCATAATTTTCAAGATGGTGGTTAGAACAACTATACTTGGTCACCGTATGGGAGATCAATGTTATGAAAGGTTGAGAGCATGCGTGTGTGAGTTTTTTTTTTTTTTTTTTACAGAATCTGGAGTGCCAATCCTGCCACCAAGTTTTCCCTTCAGTCCGGATGCAGATTAACGTCATACCCAGGAAGATCAATTGCAGGTTAAGGACCTTGCTCAAGGGTCCAACTGAGTAGAGTCACTTCTGGCATTTTACGGGATTCGAACCAGCAAACTTATGAATGCTGGCGGAGTTCCCTAGCCTCCGAGCCACCACTCTGCTCCTATGTACGTGAGCTGCAACACTAGTCAGAGTACTCAACATGTCTTTGCTCCTGTATTCCTAGACCAGTCCCTGGATACCCAAGATGTTTCCACAGCTTGGATGCCAAAACTGTCCGTATCCAAATTGTTGACTACAAGTGTGTTATCTTTTTTGTTTCTTTTGTACATTCTTGGCGCCTTACAAGATCACAGATTGGAATACCAAATGAAGAGCTGTGTAGGGTGTAGTGTTGGAAACCTGCTTCATTAGAGATAGAAAGACATAAATGGTTGCTTCAGGTAGGTGAGAGTAGAGTCGAGTTAAAAGAGAGAATGTGTAACAATAAAGGTGTAGTGGCGCCTTGGTACCTTGCACTGATGAAGATCATCAGAATTTAGCTCAGCAAGGGAAGTCAATTGTGTTGGGCTCATTCCTGTTACAGTTAATTTGCTTGCAATTATATAATTAGATGTCAGTCAACTTACATCCAGTAAGGTAATATGACCTATGTGTACAGAATCAGATGAATATCTGCAAAATCAGGACATTACTAAACTGTTTCATTGAATACTACGGATGAGTTGCTATTTTCCATTATTACAATCAATAAAAGAACAAGTCAGTTCTCTGAATTAAGAGTTTGGCTTAAAAAATATAAATATGACTTATATAGTCCTTGACTTTACCGTCCTTTCTATTGTGCAAATAAAGCTGAAGTATTATGGTAAGTGTGAGTGAAACATAGCACTTTTCCCATTACAGCAGTCTGACAATAAAATGCATTGTGTCTATAAGCAGCACATAGAAGAAAAGTATCTCAGTTAGATCCGAGTTTTATCTT
This sequence comes from Erpetoichthys calabaricus, assembly GCF_900747795.2. Lineage (NCBI taxonomy): Eukaryota > Metazoa > Chordata > Cladistia > Polypteriformes > Polypteridae > Erpetoichthys > Erpetoichthys calabaricus. The sequence continues at coordinate 37,424,478 of NC_041410.2, forward strand.
TGCTGCACTGTGGATCCCTTCTCAAATTCAATTTCATGCGTTTTTAAGCTATCTGCCTATAATAATGTACATCAGCATTAGTTTAGATGACCTTTTCATGTTATTTTGTACTTTTAAATTAATCCGGTTGACCTCTTTTTCTATTTTATAATGCATTTAAAAGAACAAGATTGTATCTAACATTAAGCATATGGTAGCAATAATGAGAACATTTACTTTGTGAAAATCTGTTTTATTCAAGATCAAGAAGATATTTATGGTTGGAAATGGATGCATAAATAGTGTCTGCTTTTTATTATTTTGCAGAAAAATATTCTCCACAAGCAAAGTAATAAATCATAAAATGTAGTCCACAAAAACACAAACAATTACCATCCTATTATAATTATTAATGTCATTGTTTCAGTATTTAATGGTAAATTACCTTATTCTATGCAGCATACTGTGAAATTCTTAATAACAGGTTCTCTATATTAATGCATTTGCCTGATCTGTTTACGGATGTGGATATTGAACTAAACAAGTTCGTCTATAATCTTGCGCATTTAATGGTGGGCACCTTATATAATTAAAACTGTTCAGTTTAGTTTCTGCGGTGTCATGGTGATACAATACTGTTGTTAGACTGGCCTCCTCACATGGACCATGATGAATACCACCACAGTCATTGCCTCAGTGGAGTTTGCGCATTTTCCCCATGTTTGCTTCAGTTTTCTTCCCATATCCACATCCCAAAAATGTGCATTTTAGATTAATTGGCAGTTCCTTATTTGGCCTATTTGAAGGTGAGTGTGGAGTGTGTGTATGAGTGGGCTTTGTGATGGATTTCTGAGCCTTTAAAAACCTTTATTTCCAATTACCACATTCACCTGATCGTGCCAAGAAGCCTCTGAGACCAGTCACCACTTAGAGGATGATGTGGAAGTGGTGCAGAGCTGCAAGTACCTGGGGGTTCACATAAACCACAAACTGGACTGGACTGGTCTGACAACACAGTGGTGCTAGACAAGAACGGTTAGAGCAGACCGTACTACCTAAGGACTCTCAGGTCTTTTGAACCTGCTGGTAATGTTCTATCAGTCCATAGTAGCCATTGTGGTGTTCTAAACTGTAGTCTCCTGAGGAAGCACCTTGAGCTCAAAAGAAGCAAAATGCCTGAACAAACTTATCAAGACAGTCTGCTCCATTCACAGAGCAAACCCTGGGGACACTGAAAGCAGTTGTGGAAAAGAGGATCATGGCAAAGTTAGATGCCATCATGAAAAATCCCCTCCATCCCCTGCAAAAGACGCTGTCTTGGAGCACTTTTAGCCACAGGCTCATTCCACCACCAATGTGCTAAGAAGTGCCTCTGGGGGTCTTTTCTGCTCAGTGCTATCAGGCAATTCAATGCTTCCACCCAATGTATTAATTACATTTATTTATTTATTGATTGATTGATTAACTGTATTATCTGTCCTGTGAGTCTGTATTCTTGTTTTTTTATGTTTCTGCTGCTGCATGCATTTGAATTTCAATTTTACCACATACATTGTCTAATTTAATCTAATAAATAGTTTGAAGTTACAGTTTGCTGTTTCGAGATGTATTGTTTGTCTAGAACTGATTCCTGCCTTGCCGGGATAGGCTCTGGGCCCTTGTGACCCTGTTTTGAATTAGGCGGCTTTAAGAATGTGGTGTTGAAGGTTGGGTATTGGATGTGGCCACACCCACCACACCCTCTGGATTGGGACCTGAGTGCAGTGGGTGACACCTCAGCACCACACTGGGACAGTGTGAGGTTTTTTAATGGTGGCTGGAGTGCCAATCCTGCCACCAGCCTCCAAGTTTTCCCTGCAAGTTGGAGGACCTGCTTGCAGGGCTGGATGCATGTTGTGTTAGGCTTTCAGATTAATGCATTGGTGTTAATGGTGTTGTCATGTCAATGCTGGCTCAGTTTGCCCAACATAATGGATTTTGCCATTTTTCCTCTTTGTCACTTGGCTTATAATAATGGAGGTCATTTATTGGTTGTCAATGGGCAACAACAATATTTATTTCTCTAGCACATTTTCATACACAAGATGTAAGTGCTTTACAAGATGTCAGTGGTTACATGCAAAGAAAATGAACTCAAATTAGATAAAAATAATGATGCATAAATAGTATACAAAAAGAAATTACATCTCTCTATTATAAAAAAAAAAATCTTGCGACGAGACGTGATCTTTGAAAGAGAGATCTTTTGAAGAGAGACAGAGAGACACTTTCATGTCCCGCGAGACGGACAAGTCACGTCATACTTACAACCTTTGGAAGCAAGTCCCGTGATACACATGCAGAGCAGGTCAGAGATTCGAAAGTCTCAAAAAAATTAGAGTAAAGGTTGCATTGGTGCAAACAAACGGAAAATATTACTCGGTGAAATAACAGAACAAGCGAAAAGAGATCGCATAGTGTTTGAGGATGTCTGGGGGACAAGAGAGACAAGACAGTGAGACAAAAGGACAGGTGCTGTACAGGCTTTTAAATGTTTAAAGCGCCACACGAACTGCAGATCACACAACATGGCAGCAGCAGCAGCAAGTCAGTAGTTGATCGAGCAAAGAGGAGGGAAAAAAAAACAATTGTTATTTCTTTCCCATTGTATCACCATTTAAGAGGGGTTTCAGAGGAGCGACCACATCTCCTTGGAGTGCATTTAGCCCACCTCTTCACAACGGTGTGTAGCGCTGGTGGGGGGGGGGGGCTAGGCGAGCGAAGTGCAGATAACGTGGCACGGCAGCAGCAGCAAGCCAGCAGCTGATCAAGCAAAGAGGAGGTTAAAAACACTGTATTTGTTTCCCATTGTATCACTGTTTAACAGGGATTTTGTAGGAGCAACCGCGTCTCCTTTGGGTGAGTTCAGCATCCCTCTTCACAACGGCACATAGGGCTGGCAGGTTTGGAAGGGCAGCCCCCTAGTAAGATACATAATTAACAGAAATAGAGATTTTATACAGTATATTGAATTGTTTTCTTTTTATGTGTCTAAATGGCGGTCTGATAATAAGGTCAGGAAGGGCAGAAAAAAAAAACTCTAGTTAAGATGGAAGAAAAAAAAATCTGTGGGGTTCCAGCCCACACAGGACATTCTGCCTAACATAAATGCTCTTAAGTTGTTCTGTATCTTTATTTTTTTTTAGGCTTCATATTCAATGCAGTGGGTCTCATGGCAGGTTGGGGTATCCGCTTTCATTCAAACATTCAAAAATCATAGAAGACTGCACAGTACTAGTGGCACAGAACAGGAGAGGATAGCTTGCCAGATTGTTAAAGAGAGAATTCAGATCAATGGAACTGAAGCAAATCTATTTCTTTTGCCACCCTACACTATTATATGAGATCAAAAAGTAGAAATCTTTTGATGAGGGCACTCAAACCTTCTGGCATAAGGGCCAAGTATGCTGCCTGTTTTAATTGTCCTGACTCTCCATTGTGTTCTGAAGATCCTCTGAAACCTTTAAAAATAGTCAAACTTCCATCAGTCAAGATTATAAGGTGCCTTGTTAAAAAATAAATTCATAGTACCACTGAGTGCAAGATGGGAACCTTTTAGATTTTTTGTATTTCTCACTTTTTTCATAACGTGTCACAAGCAACTAATTTGTATAGAAATCTTCACCAGGCATTTCGATCATCTGTCAGCTTACTTAAAGTATAATATTCCATCATCAACTTGCACACAGAATAAAGAAACTAGGAAGAGGAATGTTGGTAAAATGGATGCAATGTTCATGAATGTATGAAAAACTGTAAGTGGTTTATCAAGATGGAAATTCAAATTCTGTGGAAATTTGAGCTAATTCTTATGACTTCATCTCAAAAGGTAAAACAAACAGATTCATAAACATAATATAGTTAATGCACTAAACCCTAACCTGCCTCTTTTGTAGCTTTTCTCAGAATTTAAATTAATCAATTATTTTACAAAAAAATCATCTTCTTAAATAAATCAAACATCACATTTTGCTCAGTTTGAATGAAGATAATATTTTTTATAAATGTAGCTCAAGAATTTCCTCTAAAGTGTTTTTTTTTCAAGATAGTTCTTAGAATAGGCTATATGCACACTCTCTTCCAGATTCCAATGTTGATATCAAAACAGACTAGCTATGGATTTTTCACCCAATCACTTCAAGACATGATCAGACTTATGGTAAATGACATATGTTGCATTATTCAAACATTGTGCCAGACGACTCTGCTCAGTCACATGTGCTTTTTACAAAACGTTCAGCAAAAGACAAGCAGTCCTTTTAAGGATAACGAGCCACCTCAAAGAGCCATATAAAGAGCAGAGAATCCATCCATTGTGGCACTATATATCTTATATATAAACGTGTACGCATGGAAGTGTGTGTGTCTGTCCGGCCTGGAAGTGAGAGGTGAAGTCGAGGTAAGGGCTCCAACTCCGAGGAAACAGAAAACGAAATGTCTACGCGTGGAAGTTATGTGTGTCTGTCTGTCCGGCCCGGAAGTGTGAGGCTAATACAGCATGAAGCCCAGAGAGCCGGCAAGGTGGCCCCAAGTTAACGAGTTGGAAGAAGAAAGCGACTCTGTTGACAAAGTAAGACCAGCCTGAAAAGAGAGAATCTCTTACGCAAGCGAGACGAGCACATCAGCAAAACGGTATCCCTTTTACTTTTCCTTCTGCCGCTAATGCACAAGCGATGCAAGCCCGTCAGCAAGACGAAACCTAGGAGAGAGACGCCCAGAGTAGTTCCTTTCAATTACATGACATTTCTACATTTCAATTTTTTTCTGCCGATTTCAATAGTTTCTATGTCCGTTTACACAGCTAGCATATACTGTATGTATATTTATATATATATATATATATATATATATATATATATACATATATATATATATATATACAGTATAATGTATATATATGTGTATATATATATAAATATATACAGTATATGTGTATATATAATAATAATAATAATAAATTTAATATATATACTGTGCATATATATATATATATATATATATATATATATATATATATATATATATTGCTTGGGTTACACAATTGCACAGATTCATTCAAGGTTTTCAAGAAAAATAAACTTTATTCGTAAACAGCATAATAAAGCATAAAGCAGAGGATATTGTCACGCTTGGGTTACAAAATTGCACAGAAGACCAGTGGAAGTTGAAGAGACTCGAATTTTTATTCAGACACTGCAAACAAACATTTATCTTTTTAAAAGTGTTTCAAACGTGCTCCCTGAAAGAGTTTACACCTCCGCTTGTCATTTAAAAGCAACCAAGGATTTCTTCTTCGGAGGAGGAATACTTGCCAGGAGCACCAGAGGTCTGAGAGAGAGAAAGAAGCAGAAAATCAATTTTAACAACAGAGAGAAGTCGGCACAGGCTTTTTGACAAGGCGGAGTAGCGCGCGGGAGGCAGATTACGCGACAGAGCCGGCCAGAAGGAAAAGGAGAAATGTGAAGGTAGTCTGTTTATGTTTCCTAGGGGTTTCCTAGGGCTTTTTCCAGGGGCGTCTGTATCTTTTTGGGGGTAGGATTAGCTTCGCAGCTCACACCCCCCCCCCCTCAGCTTTATTCACGTTTCCGTGAATCAAGCAATTCTCCAGACCCGGTTCAAAGAGACGTGACAGCACGTCAGCATTTATGTGCTCAGAGCCAGGTCGGTGTCTGACTTCAAAACTGTAAGGTTGTAATCCTAAAAACCACCTCATAAGACGGGAGTTTGTATCTTTTTGACGGTATAACCATTGAAGTGGAGCATGATCAGTTACTAATGTGAACTTCCGTCCCCATAAATAATAGCGTAGTGCTTCTATAGCCCATTTAATTGCTAAACATTCTTTTTCAATAGTTGAATAATTGCGTTCTCTTGGGAGTAATTTCCTACTCAAGTACGTGATAGGGTGTTCTTCACCCTCAAATACCTGGGAAAGGACCGCTCCTACTCCGAATGCACTAGCGTCTGTTTGTGGAATAAAATCTTTAGAGAAATCAGGATTTCGTAGCACTAGATAAGATGACAAGGCTTTTTTTTAATCTGAAAAGGAACGTTCGCAAAGTTTTGTCCATATAATAGGGCGGTTTTTTCTTCCTTTAGTAAGCTCTGAAAGAGGAGCAGCTCTATTTGCAAAGTCAGGGATGAATCTTCTGTAGTAACCAGCTAGTCCGAGGAAAGCGCGCACCTGTTTTTGCGTTTTAGGATGTGGGTAAGCAAGCACCTCCTCTATTTTCCTTAGTTGTGGACGAAGTAAACCCCTGCCCATCGAGTAACCTAGATAATGAGTCTCAGACATACCTAGTTTACATTTCTTAGGGTTAGCAGTTAATCCAGCTTGTTTCAGGCTATCAAGTACAGCTTGTAGGCGTTGTAAATGTGAATGCCAATCATTGCTGAAAATCACCACATCATCAAGATACGCCCCAGAATATTCAGAATGTGGGCGTAGTATTTGATCCATCATTTGCTGAAAAGTTAAAGGGACTCCATGAAGACCAAACGGGAGTCTTGTAAATTCATAAAGTCCATCAGGAGTCGTAAATGCTGTTTTCTCACAACTATTAGCCTCAAGAGGCACCTGCCAATAACCTTTTGTGAGGTCTAGTGTGGAAATATAGGTCGCCTGACCCAGTTTTTCCAAGAGCTCGTCTACCCGGGGCATTGGGTAAGCATCGAATTTAGACACCTTATTCAAGCGCCTAAAATCAATACAAAAACGAACCGAACCGTCCGGCTTGGGGACTAACACAACCGGAGAACACCAGTCACTTTTGCTTTCACGAATCACACCTAGTTCCAGCATCTTCTTGACTTCTTCGCGCACAATATTCCTTCGTGCTTCCGGAATTCGAAATGGACGCATCTGCACCCGAACACCGGCTTCAGTTGTGATTTTATGTTCTGCTAAATTAGTGACGCCTGGTAAGTCTGAAAAAACATCAGTGTTCTGTTCTATTAAGTTTAATAATTCTGTCTTTTGTGGATCAGTCAAATCATTGCCAATGACAACATCAGTCTGAGAAACAGCAGTCAAGGTATTGTGAACCTGTTGTCTGTCCTGCCATTTCTTTAAGAGATTAATGTGCAAAATTTGAAATGGTTTTCGTCGACCAGGAATTCTAACCTTGTAATTTACTGGTCCCATACGCTCTTCGATAACTGCTGGGCCTTGCCATTTAGCTAGGAATTTATGTGGGTCTGACAGTATTAATACTAAAACACGATCGCCTGGTTTGAATTCATGAAGCTGACTGCGTCTATCGTATAGACGTTTTTGTGTTTCCTGTTCTCGTTGTTGATGCTCTACAGCAATAGAAGAAAGTCTGGAAATTCTTTCTTGTAAGGAAACTATTCGCTCTGCAAAACCCTCCCTAAGAGAGGTTGTTTCATGACTCTATCCATTCTTCTAGAACAACATCTAGGATGCCTCTTGGGCGCCTGCCAAATAACAGCTCGAAGGGACTCAAACCAGTGGATGCCTGCGGCGATTCTCGTACAGCGAACAAAACAAAAGGCAGGACAGTGTCCCATGTTGTGGGATCATTATGAGCAACTCTTCTGATTATTTGTTTTAAGGTTTTGTTAAACCGTTCAGTCAAGCCATTAGTTTGTGGATGGTAAACGGTGGTGCACAATTTCTTAATAGCGAACCGTTTACATAATTGTTTCATCACACGAGAAGTGATAGGTGTGCATTGATCAGTTAAAATTTCCTTAGGAATGCCAATACAGGTGAGCATCACAGAGAGAGCTTTGGCTACAGACAAGGAGTTTGTCTTTTTCAAAGCAGTTACTTCTGGATATCGCGTTGCATAGTCAACTAACACCAGCATATACTGGAAACCATTTTTAGTTTTAGGCAAAGGTCCTACAATATCTAAACCCACCCTCTGAAAGGGGACATCCAAAATAGGCATAGGGCAAAGGGGAGCCCGAGGAGGCTTATGAGCAGAGATGATTTGGCAGTCAGGGCATGAAGTGCAGAACCGTTCAACATCTTTTCCCATATTTAGCCAATAAAATCGCTTCGATAATCGCTCTCTTGTTTTATCAGATCCCAGGTGTCCTCCCAAGATATGAGAGTGAGCCAGCTGTAAAAGAATTTCCCTATGTGCTTCAGGTACTACTAATTGCTCAATAAATTCTTCCAATAAATGGTCCGAAATCACTCTGAAAATACAACCATCTTTCACCAGAAAGTGTGGTGTTTTTAGGCTCCCATTATATCGGTCTTGGTAATAGGAGTCACTAGCAGTGTAAGCCTGGTTAAATGCATATTCCAACGAGCTATCAGCACGCTGTAAGCGCACAAAATCCTGCTGCTCGCTAGAACTCGGTTTGGGTTCTGAGACATTTACAATTTGAGAGGACGTGCAAGGGTCTTGACAATTTGAGAAATTCTCCAGGGAGTTTTCCATCGACTCACTGGAGAGATCTGGTTCAATATGTAAATTGGGACCTAAATTGTTCCCTACTGCCACCAGTTTCCCGTCTCCCTCCCCCCGAATGGGTTTAACAGGTGAGTCGATTAGTGACCGGTGTTCAGCCATTAATATAGGAAAAAGAGCATTCCTTCTGCCTATCAGCAAAGGCCAAGGGCATGAATCAGAAATAGCAGACCACACTTTAAAGTGACGACTCTTATAAGTTAAAGGAAGAAATAATGTCTCATAGTTCTTAACATCTCCATGTACACAGCGTATGTTAACAGTCTCAGTATTACTATGGTAACTGTCGTCAAGACAGTCGCGTCTGACAACACAAAGGTCACTGCCTGAGTCCAAAAACGCTGTCACCTGTCGGCCCCCGAACTTCACAGAGAAAAATAAGCCATCTTTGTTTTTCGACGGATCCGGGACATTCGAGCAACAAACCTCTGCTATGCCAATTTCCATTGAACGGGCTGGAGACAGACGACAATCTCTCACCAAATGACCAGGCTGATCACACCGGAAACATCTTCGCTCACCGGCACCAAATCGGCGACGTCCACGACCACGACCTCTGTCTCCGGTAGCAGGCATCTCATTTGGGGTTGCAGCAACTGCATTTCCTGGTGGTCTAGCTGACGACATCTGAATATCAGTTGTTGAAGGATTACGACGTACACGGTCAAGTTGACGAGGATACTCTGGGCGTTCCCTTATAGGTTTTAACACAGGATACTGAGTACCGAAGCTACCGCTTGTTTTGAAAGCGGTCTGGGAGCCTTCTAGACGTTGTGAAATAATATCTAGAGATTCAAGATTGTGACGAAGAAATTCATCTCGGATGGGTGCAGGTATTCCATACAGCACTATGTTCATAACAACTTTTTCGACGATGCGCTCAACCTTATCTCCCTCAAACCAGCATTGCACTTTAAGAATCAAATCTTGTATCTGTGCACGAACAGACCTGTCCATATCCAACCTCCAGTTGTAAAGTGCAAAACCTTTTGACAAAAACGTCGTGGCTTTCTTCAAAACAAGCTGATCTTTCAAAAAATCATAATCGCCAAGTTTGTCGTTAGGTATATTTCGTAATGAAAGTAGTGCATCACCAGACAAAAACGGGGTGATGATAACAGCCCAATGACGTTTGTCCCATCCTAACAAAGTCGCCACTTGTTCAAAAGCCAAAAGAAATAGCTCTGGGTCATCAGATGGGCCCATCTTCGACAGGACATTCTTAGCATTGTCCGGAAGTGGAGGCAAAGGAATAACACGTCTAGTAACTTGCGCAGGTGCTGGTGCTGGTGGAGGCGGAACATACTGTTGAGGGATTGGAGAGGCTGAATATATTCGAGGCTGAATATATTGTTGGGTGTCTGTTCGTCTGATAGACGAAGGCTGGAGGCTAGACGAAGGACGTTCGGAATTTAAATCATCTTCCGGATCATATGGGATAGGAACATTCTGGGCGATTTGGAAAAGGTATTCGGCTTCCGCTTGTGCTAATGCATCCATCTGTGCAACCACTCCTGGTACCACTTGCAAATAAAAATTCGCAGCTCACAATATCTGGGGGAGAAGTGACAAGGCAATAAGCAAAATGGACAGCTGCTGTACAGGCTTTTAAATATATGAAGTGCTGCGTAAGAAGCATATCACACAACACAGCAGCAGCAGCCCAGCATCTAAAGGAGCAAAGAGGAGGCAAACTATATTTGTTCCCATTGCAACAGCATTCAAGAGGGGACCTCGGAGGAGCTACCCCATCCTCCAGGGGTGTGCAGAGCCCACTTCTTCACAATATACTGTATATATCTGAGACCCTCCCCAACTGTACTGCATGTTGAGGTGTCTGTCGAGGATTGCTTCTATGTTGCCAAGGCAACTGCAGTTTCACAGCACCACTAAGGCAATTGCAAGTTCACAGCTTTGGTGCCTGTTGACCAATTAGCGTATGTGGGCACAATCTAAGCCACCACCTAACCAGGCCCTGTCACTGCTGGTTTGCTTTGTTTTTGTGTATTAAAGTGGTAGCTGCCATTTGAATAAACTACCTGACTGTTCTTGTTTTGATTGGAATAAAGCTGGGCTTCTTGAAGCGTTTGGGCCCATCGTCTTCTCTTGGGTGCAACACAGTGACTCATGCGTCACTCTCTCTATATATATATCATATTATTTCCATAGTTAAAGCACACAGTAGCAGGAATCAGTGAATTTTTATTTGCATAAGAAGCCAGCTCAGTAGTTAGTGTTGCTGCTTCATAACTCCAAAGAATTTTTTCAATATTACTATTCATTTTTCATTCTTCGTCAAACCATGTATTTTGGTATTTAGTACACTGTATTAATCCCCAAGGGGAAACTGTCTTTTCTCTTGACCTCTGGAGGTCAGAGCGCAGGGTCAGCCATTGTGTGCATATTCACGTGTCCTGTGATGCGTTGTGAACCATAAGACAAAATATACAGTATATTATTGAATATGCAACCTATGTCACTCATTACTTCACATCATATCATGGCGAACATTGAAGCCTGTGCTAGTTTTTTCAAGACATGAATTTTATTAAAAATTGCAGCAAATGAATCAAAGGTAAGCCACTTATTTTTTTTAAAAAATTCTCTTGTAGCCTTTCAAATAACAAACTTTCTTTTGTAAGCTCAATACTTTTATCAAAGTTACCATAAAAGATGTTTTTTTATGTGCCTCAAATTCTGTTTTAACTCCCCCGACACTAAATTTACAAAGGTTTTTCTAGACAGAAATACAGAATGGAATTACTGAAATGCTTGAAACTTCAATATAAGAGCACATAATCTGCAAGGCTACTGCTGAAAGATGTCTATTTCTCTTTTTGTACTATTTGTAATTATTAAATCCACCATAACTAGAAGGCTGCATTCAATGAGACTGCTATACACTAAACAAACAATTCACATCATTATGAGTTGGCTGATTTTTCTTAAGGTAAAGATAATACATTTGTAGTTAATAAAGAACAATTTAAGCAAAGAGGGAAAAAATTGATCTGGTGAAATTATCAGCATGCTCCTTTCACATTTTTAGCACACATTCCCCTGACGTTTTATTTTTTCTGTCAATCCGCTCATTTGATGTGTTGCTGCCAGTGACTACTATCATCAACCTGCCCATAAAATGGAAAGAAGTCAGTACTGACTTCTGCTACCATCTATCAATAGAAATATGTTTGTAATTAATAAACTAAGTGGGTAATGTGGGATTTGGCCATCTGGGGTATCAGGTGACATTTCTTCAAGCCAAGGTATACTGAATATGGCTATGGCAGGGTTTTAGTGCCATTTAACATTAAGCTTTAAGCTGATTAAGGTTCATTTCTCCATGTTTCATGGCTGGCGGAATACTATTTTGTCATAGATTGCAAAGTATGTTCATGGTGTAGTAGTACTGAATGAATCATACAGTTTAACTCTCATGCAGAAAAGAACAGCATGACAGGATTTATGTGATTTATACTTTTATTTGTTATTTTTAGGAAATACCTTGTTTTTCAGGGTGTTCAATTTTGATGATGTCATGCCTGTGTCATTTTGTGTTCAGTTGCTTAGAGACTGCATTTTTTTAGGGCTATACACGCACATGCATGATTCATCAATTTCCATTATGACGACTTGGTTATTTAAAACCAAGCCACATGTTAACTCATGCCTGCTGTGTGTTTAAAAAAAAGCTAAGACTCAGATAGGAAAATCAAGAGATTTAAAGAAAATCAGTTCATCTAGCACCTTAATAGCAGCTATGGCACTGTCTCATGTACATAGTGCCCTGAAATTCTTAATTGCATGTCTGACCAACATGCAGCTATAGCAGTGCCCATGTTACAAACCACAATTTACTGTTGCTTTTCTGCTAGTTCTTCTTATCCATACTCATTATGGGGATTGGCTGTTTGTTTCTAGTATGCCTTCCTGTGAGACATGTCTGAAGCCTTGACTTCTCACGTGTTACGTCTTAGCCGATTTAAGTAGGCAAAAGAGGACTGGGTGTTGGGGGGAAATGGCGGAGGAGCTATTATCAATGTCTTTCTTTCACATGTGCTTGTTTTGCGATATTGCTGGTTGCAGGATTCGGTATGTGAACATTTACAATAGTTAAATGGAGAAAGAACAAAATATTTTCTGAGTAAAAATTGAAACCTACAACTAAAAGAATAAACGGCATTTGCAGTATGTTTCAGACAGTGTAATAAAATATAAAAACAAAGATAAAGGTTTGGGGCATGAGAGTGATCCCCATATATTGTAAGGTGAAAAAATGGTGAAGATTTGCAATAAAAAGAAAACACCAGCAGTCAGCTGACATATGCTGGTGCCAATAGCAACGTCTTTTCAGACACATGTCTTCTTTTAGACTGACTGGTCCTGAGTGTTGCTGGGCTTTATAAGGCTCCTAAGAGAAAGAGGTGGGGTTAGAAGCAGAAGCAGAAGTGACATCACAAGTCTTGTTTCCGGAGGTCTCTTCTCCTGAGGAAGGAAAAGGGAAAGGAATGAGTCAGAGACCGCCACCTTCTGGCCCGGGGTGGTATTACAGGTACTATATGATCCCTGAAATTGTCCTCTAATCACACGTGTATAACAACAGCATAACAGTGATAATTAATTAAACCTTATAATTTGTGATATCTCAAGTGTCTCATCCACAAATTAAAAAGAAAAAGTCTTATTTACATTTAAATATTAAAGACTAATTTAGGTCACAGGAAGTAATGACAATGAGAAGCAAGTCTCACTAGAATTATATCTAAAGTGAAACTGTCTCTGTGTAACTCATGGGTGGATCTACCATCAGGGTATCTTGGTGGTGCAGGCCCTAGCATCTTGTTTGCCAAGGGGCCTTGGCATATGTGAGAAAATAACATTGGCATTTTTTCTCTTTCTGTTTTTACTTTGCATTTTTTACATTTACTCATTCAATAATGATATACAGTATATACAGTTGTTTTGTCTTGGTACTTTCCCCTTTTGTATTATTAATATGTAGCCTTTGTCAGAATGCCTCAAATCTCACAGACTTACCACTGTTTATAAGGTATTATAGTATATAACTTCTCCCCACCTTCCCTTCTACATCTATAACCTCAGGCAATTAGGTGTAGTAAAAGATAAGCAGCAGTTAAGTTACAATTTAAACAATATATTATTGATAATATTCATAAATAATAACAATATGCAAAGTACATTTGAATATTGGCAACCATACAACCTGATTAAATGGTGATGTGTAGTTTCAGGGAGCACACAGACTTGTTAGTTACTTAAAAATGTCTCTAGTTAAGGCATCATTTGTGGTCAGCTTTCTTCAGAACAGGCCGCATTGTCTGTCTCAATATGGTTGCCGAGCTGTGCTCTTCATTGTCCGAACACGGGGACACAGTTAGAAACTCTTTCAGGGTAAGTTCTTCTTCAATCAGAGAACCACATTTACATGCAATACAAAACCAAGTGGTGTGGTGGAGCGCAGGCGCAATAGGGAACCTCGGTCAGATCTTGTGAACCACTTGTTCATGTCAATTTGTCCTAATCGGCTTTAATGTGTCATCTTCAGATATGAGCATTCCATCAGGAGTACCGTGAGTTTAGCAAGGGCTTTTATTTTGATACACTCAAACTGGAGTTAGCACCGGAAGAACTTTTTTTTGTGATGCTTTTTTTTTTTTTTATTATTGTCTTCGCTTCAGAACCTTCCATGAACCATCACTGGAAACACTTACATCAATATTAAGTGATGGGCAGTAGGTGTCAAGCGATGATGTCATCCGACTGCTCACTTTGTGTGTGGTGACCGGAATTGGATTTGAAGGCAATCACGTGGCTCGTTCTGTAACGGTAAGTGAGTCTACTGCTTTGAGATCACCTGATGGAAAACAGTCAGAATAAAACATAACTTTCAGTAGTTTGCTGTTAAAATGCACTAGAAACATAGAAATATTACCTTTTAGAAGCACTTTCTTGTGTACTTCACTGTAAAAATATGTTTTCAATATGAGGTTAGGTCTGTATACATAGGCTACCAGATAGCGTAAACAGCAATATGAGCTGATGCAAAACAATGGAAACAAAAATTTACTTTCTGTTGTTTATTGTTAAATACACAAGAAATCTGTAACAAAAACAAAATACAAATATTATCTTTTAAAAGCATTTTCTTATGTACAAATGTACATGTACATGTTATCTATAGGAATTGAGGGTTGTGGGTTGCATTGTGTTCCTTGGGAGCCTAGGCTAACTTTGCTGGACATACAAACAAAGTGGACTTGCAAACACGCTCTCAGAATGGAACTCGTTCGTATGTAGGGGACTTACTGTATTGTTGTGAAGCACATTTTTGTAAGGTTGTTTGGATCCTTTTAAAATCTGATAGGGTTTCAGTAAGGTGCTCTGAAGTTATAATAAATCTTATTGTCGCTTTACGTGTCCTATCAGCAGCCCCAGCACACTCCTTCTGCCTGACAGGAATTATAGTCCCCACATTGGCACTGGTTGATGGGTAGGCCCCTTCAAATTATAACCCCTCTCCCCAATATGTCATGAAGCCTGTATCTTAACTTAGACCAACAGCAAAGCACATACAAGTCATTTTTTTATGTTTGGCAAACAAACAAACAGACATCCAAAAGCTTATGATTTTATTTACAATGATTACTAATGAAGAAAGTGTCAGGAATGAAAGCTGGCAGCCCCAGTGGCCCTTTAAGGCCTGAACAGACACCCCTACTTTATGGATAATTGTAGAGAAAATAACGGAATACTCAGTATTTAGGTACTTATTAATCACTCAGTAATATAAAATTATTATTAGGAATGTGTTTGACATACAGTACGTGTTCTACATTTTCTCTGATTTGTAAATGTTAATTGTTCAAATGTATTTTTTAAAAACTTGTATCATTCTCAGTGCTTGTCAATGGGCGCTATGATTTATGAATGTGGATGTGGTGCACACCTGACTGGGATGTCACATCAGCATTTTTGCACTCTTAAAAGATGAAGTCTGAGAAATGAAGCATTCAAACATCAAAAATTGTCTCATGTAAGTTTAAGAATTAAATCAAAAAATACAATGAATGGGCCTCTAGTTTTGATTCTCAGACTTTGAGCTCTGAATTTCATTTGAAACATATGCCTGTTAGTTTCCACTTGCAAAATTCATCTGTTCATCATAATAACTAAAACTAATGCTAATTATCTCATAATTAGAAATTAAGCCTCACTGTAATATATTTTCTCTCCAGAAGTCTGTCACTGACCTCTAAAAATGACAAAACATCTCACAGTAGAGCATGATTTAAGAACCTATTTTTCAGGCAGAGTTATCCAACAGAAACATTACACAAGCAAAACTACAATCCCATCAAAAAGTATTTTCTCTCTTCCTAATTTCCTTTATCATTCCACATCTTTGAAGGATAATGTTTTCAGGTCTGCAACCAAAAGTATTATAATATTAGATAAATGCATCTAAGGGAACAAATAATACATTTTTTTAATATGTAATTAATTGAATGGACAAAGTTATTAAACACCAACTGGCACTTCTGAAAAAGTAATTGCCTCCTTCTACATAATACCACGTTGTGCCACCTTTAGCTGTAGTGACTGCAACTAATTGTTTTCTTCTAATTCTGCATCAGTCATTGACATCGCTGCGGAGGCATTTTAGCTTCCTCTTCCTTGCAGACTTGCCTTAATTAAGAAACACTTGTTGGTTTTTCATCATAAACTGCATGTTTCAGGGTCTGCCACTACATCTTTATTGGGTTTAGGTAATAATAACTTAGATTTTTTTAGCCATTCTGATTGTGACAGTGTAGGTTGTCTCCTGTTGCACTTGGGAGCCTCTTGAACCTGCCACCGCCAAGATGTTTCCGAGGGATGAGCCAAGCAAATGAAAACACTCACGCACTGCAAGTGGTAGTTGCATCAGTGCAAAAGTGTTAATATAACCAAAAACAAAAGTGTCCATCAGTGCAGTGTTCAAAAATCTGCATAAATTAATAAATAATCCGTTAAAAATCAAAGTGCTAGACGAGGTTAAATCACCATAAATAAATCTATTAAAATGAGGTTAAAAATACAGCAGGAAACTTCTTTAAAAACACTAACCTTTAAAACAGCTTTCTCCTTGTCTTATCCTTTCTAAGATCTTACAGACCAAGGAGAAGTCTAACAGCAGAGCAGACGATCTTTTGTCCTGGCCCGTGTCCCCATCTCCACTTCCTCAGTGTTCCACGGGGAGCCACTGAGCCCTGCTCCGCTCATAATAGCTGCCAGTCCATTGTCACAAGAATAACAAGAAGACATTAAAAAGGTTTGGGGCAGACCTGGCTGCAAAAGGGTTGTTTAGATGAGTTGTATTTAGGGTTGAGTCCAGAACAGAACTGATTTGAGAATGAGAATACGGTGACTTTAAAGGCCAGGACAGGAAGTGACATCATCAATAGTACCAGTACCGGAAGTGATGTCATCAATGGTGCCGGTACCAGAAAGGATTTCCCGTTGGATGTTCTGCAGAGGATTGAGAGAGAAAGACAGTGCAGCTCGTCAACCCCTGGTCTGGTGTGGTACTACCATTATTCAGGCCCTTTCGTAGCTTCCCAATCATACGTGTGTGACACCGTCAGTTCCTCCCAGCACAAGTGCTCTGAGCATAACGGTTGCTTCTGCTACTAAGAAACCTCTCAGCCCACTCCTTAGTGCTGGCCACCTACACTCCTCCCTGGGGTGTCCATCTGCCTCACTACTTGCACCATCTCTCTTTCATATTCCTGCTTCTATTCTCTTCACTTTAACCTCTGTCCTTTGCTTAGTGGTCTCCTTCTTTTCTATCATTCCCTCTAACAGTCGCACTTCCCTTTTTAAAGTGGGATGAGGCGCAGTTGTGGCAATCACAGCTCCAGCACTAATTTGGTCAAGGGTGATCCAGCAACAGGTGAACAAAGTGCAAGACCGTCCGCTCCTACATCACACGGTGAAGCTGCTCCTGACACAGAGCTGCCACGACCCACAAGATGCGAGTGTGTCATTGTTATTTATTTATTTTAAGAATGTGCCCTGCACCACAGACCATTCATCACTCTGATATGGACTTTTTTTTTTTGATGATTGTTTTGTTGCGTAACCCAACTACGATTATGGACAGATAACTGCAGGTTTTCCTTGAGCTTTTTTTTGACAAATTTAGAAAAAGAAGATTAGAGAAGCTAGCCTCTACACTAGACTTAAAAGCAAACCCAGCAACATTCTACACTGGTTAGCAATACATTGATTATATCATTTAATTACCAATGCATTATTCCAAAATTGTTTGAAATTTGTGTATAACATTTCACATTGTTTTATTAAAAGTAATAAGTAATTATTATCCATTATAAAATACACTACCTTAAATTATTATCCATTGTAAAAGGCACAACACTAATTTGCGACAGACGGTTATCAGGAAGAGTGAAAGGGAAGATCTACAGGACGGTACTGAGACCAGCTATGTTATATGGGTTGGTAGCACTGACCAGAAAGCAGGAGATAGAGCTGGAGGTGGCAGAGTTAAAGATGTTAAGATTTGCACTGGGTGTGACGAGGATGGATAGGATAAGAAATGAGGACATTAGAGGGTGGGCTCAGGTTGGACAGTTGGGAGACAAAGTCAGGGAGGCGAGATTGTGTTGGTTTGGATATGTGCAGAGGAGAGATGCTGGGTATATTGGGAGAAGAAGATTAAGGACGTAGATGGCAGGCAAGAGGAAAAGAGGAAGGCCTAAGAGAAGGTTTATGGATGTGGTGAGAGAGGACATGCAGGTGATGGGCATAACACAGCAAGATGTAGAGGACAGGAAGATATGGAAGAAGATGATCCACTGTGGCAACCCCTAACAGGAGCAGCCAAAAGAAGAAGAAGTAAAAGGCACTACACTAATGTAGAACTGGTATGTTAAAGACTGTAATTGCTACTCACAATTTCTTAGTAGCAGTGCTATAAGAGTATTTGGAAACCAACCTGATGACTTTTTCAGTGAAGTAAGTGGTCTTTAGGGAACTAGAGAGGCTTCTGCCTGAGGTATGCGGACATAATAGCCACAGTGTTATTTCTATGACCATGATATCTATATGCTCTACAAAATTGAACCCTGAGGCTGAAGGAGATGAGAAACTTTGTAATGTCTACCAAAAAGCATCAGACTGACAAGAAGAAAACATAAATGATATCTGAATTGGCAGATTTTAAAATAGATTAAGCAGAATGTTTATGAAAGAACTGATAAACAGAATCATGTTTAAAGTTACTAGTATTATGCTATTAGTAATAAATAATAATCATATAAAATAATTTTAATAATTCTTTTCCTTGACTTTGCATATTTTTTACAATATTCCTTTCCAAATAAAAAGCTACTAGTTCCTAAAATACTTTTCCAAAAACAACACATCTATGGTTTGATTCTGTATTAAACCTGAGTTGCCAGTCCTTCATTCATTCATGTTCTAAGTTTGCTTATTCCAACACAGGGCTGCAAAGAGCTAAAGCCTATCCTGGTCGTATCAGGCACAAGGCAGAAACTTACCCTGACTTGGGTGCCATTCCAACAACTATAATAATAATTGCAACAACCAATTATTAGGTGATGTCTTCAGTGATATCTTTATTATTTCATTGGGTAAATCAGTGGTCTCCACCAGCTTCAAAAGGACGACAGTTATCCCTGCACCTTAGAAAACAAAAATGGACTGTCTAAATGACCACAGACCAGTAGCATTCACTCCTGTCCTGTTGATGTGCTTTGAGAGACTGGTTCTGGAGCACATCAAGCAAAATATTCCACATAATAATAATAATCACAATTTGTATATTGTCACAATCATCCAAGGGGGCTACCATATCCAAAAGTGCACTCACCTCCATCTGATATTCTGGTGTCAAATCATCCAGTATTACTAGCGCATCACCTTCTAACATCACGACCAGATGTTCTGCTTGCTCCCTCAGTTCCCTCACTTAGGAGCCGTAATAACAATAAATCGGCTCAAATCAGCCTCCCAGGTACCCGATCCATTGTACCGGCCAACTTTCAACTTTTCAGTTCACTACATTTTTCCTGCGCTTCCCATTTGGGACTCAAATATGATTTCTCCTGATTGATCTTGGTCTGCCCAGCCAGTGGTTTACAGTCTTCTATCAGTCGGTAGTACCGGCCCTCCATCTCAGGTCGTTTGCCAGTCCCATCCCAGTTCTGAACACCAATTGTAAAGAACACCGAGATGGAAAAACCGAGACACACACTGAATGGAGGTAAAGCCCAATAACGGGCACGTTTATTCCACACCAAATAATTTACAACAGTCTTCTAGCAAAATCAGACTCGCAAACGCCCTGTAAACATAAGTCACTTCAGTGGGCAAGTTATTCCATTCTCACAGTGTTCCTGATCATTGTCCAGCATCTTGTATAGTGTCCCTTTGCCCAGTCACCCGTTATCATCTTCAATAGTGTATTTCTAATGCCATGGGAATCTTCACCTGCCTCCTCAAGCCTTCTCGGACTTGAAAGGTATAATGAAAAAGTTCCAGGGGTTCCTGGAAAGCAGAGTTCAGCACACCTGTGAATACCCTGCTGTGAATCAACTGTCCAGAACCCACCCATTTCTAGACTGACAATGCTATTACAGTACATTTTGGTTACTGTACAATGTCCTTTTGGGCGGTACGGTGGTGCAGTGATAGCGCTGCTGCCTTGCAGTACAGAGACCTGGGTTTGCTTCCCGGGTCCTCCCAGTGTGGAGTTTGCATGTTCTCCCCGTGTCTGCGTGGGTTTCCTCCAGTTGCTCCGGTTTCCTCCCACAGTCCAAAGACATGCAGGTTAGGTGCATTGGCGATCCTAAATTGTCCCTAGTGTGTGCTTGGTGTGTGGGTGTGTGTGCCCTGCGGTGGGCTGGTGCCCTGCCCGGGGTTTGTTCCTGCCTTGTACCCTGTGCTGTCTGGGATTGGCTCTAGCAGTACCTCGTGACCCTGTGTTAGGATATAGCGGGTTGGAAAATGACTGTCTGACTGACAATGTCCTTTTTGAATCATAGAATAATATAATATCTTGATGTAACCAATGTGTCTGTTTTTTATTATATATTGTGCCTCGTTGGGGTCATTGCAGCACCCCAAATCCCAGACACAACCACAGCAACACAAACCCTGGTTTGAAATAAAAGATTTATTAAACACAAATACCTTGACAAGGTTTCTTTTATATTTATAATACAAAAGCACTGACAACTGTTCATCCCTCTCTCTGTCTCTGTTTCCTCTCTTCCACATCTCCCAGGCGGATTTTGTCCATCCTCCACTTCTGACTCCAAGTCTCCTGCATGAGGCAGAGTGTCTCCTTTTATCTCAGACCCATGAGTACTTCCGGTGCCAGGGCATGATCCTGTGGAAGCACTTCTGGGTTAGATGGATGTCTCCTAAAATAGGGATTATACTGAAAATCCCTGCAGCACCCCATGGCAGCACCCATATAACCCAACAGGGCTGCACTCTGGGACTGTGGGTATCCAACTAGGTATCCAAGCCCAGGGACGCTCCACCAAACATGATGGGAAAAAGTACTCTGAAGTTGTTGTCTTCCCCAATCCTTCCATTGCACTAGCCTCCATGCTGGCCGGCACGCCAGCTAATGTGTGTCATCTGTTACTATATATATATATATTGTGGACCACCGGAGTGCATACAGCTGCCCTAACTGACACACAACAAGGGGAAGCATTTCTTCTTTGCTCTCCTAAAGTACAGGACAGTCCATACAGCACCCCAACACAGTCCTTCCTTCACCCACCAATTCCCAGTCCTTCCACCTCCACTCCTCCCTTGCAAGCTTAACCCTTCCTCCTCCCGACTCTGGGTCATTAATCGGACCTGGAATCACTCCCAGTTGTAGCGACAGCCCAATGTAGGGCTCTACAGGTCCCCCTGGTAGCCCCCATGGAACCCAACAGGGCTGTGCCAAACTCCAACTCCCAGCATACCCTGTGGGAATCCATGGTGCCACAGATGCCCTGGACAGCTGCTCTCTAGCATCCTGGGGAAGGTATTGCCTTGCCGATGCTCTCTCTACACCAATCCTTCCATACAGTTGGCGTTCTGGCCAGTTAATGGCCATGGCTGCCCGTCACAATATATATATATACATACTGTATGTATGTATGTATATATATATATATATATATATATATATATATATATATGGTTGAAATAGTTTACTGTCAAATAAATGCAAAGAGTACGCGACACGTGTTTCGCCCTCATTCTGGGCTCATCAGGCGTACAAACTCCACTGTACTCCCTCTCGGGAATCGAACCTCGGACGTCAGCGCCAGAGGCGATGCCCCTAACGTTGCGCCACGGCGTGTGGTTCGTTTATTTGACAGCATGTAGATCGGGGTAATTACATTCACGGCATTCGAAGTCTGTGTCACAATCTGATTGTATGGGTGGTTACCTACCATGTAACGCTTGTGGTTGGCCAGCAATCTGCTAACATCCGCCACGGTGCCCTCAGTTTGTGAGGAGCAGATCATAGAATGGTTGAAATAGTTTACTGTCAAATAAATGCAAAGAGTAGGCGACACGTGTTTCGCCCTCATTCTGGGCTCATCAGGCGTACAAACTCCACTGCACTCCCTCTTGGGAATCGAACCTCGGATGTCAGCGCCAGAGGCGATGCCCCTAACGTTGCGCCATGGCGTGTGGTTCGTTTATTTGACAGCATGTAGATCGGGGTAATTACATTCACGGCATTCGAAGTCTGTGTCACAATCTGATTGTATGGGTGGTTACCTACCAGGTAACGCTTGTGGTTGGCCTATATATATATATATATATATACATACATATATATATATATATATATATATATATATATATATATATATATATATACATATATATATATATATAATATATCTATCCATCCACTATCCAACCCGCTATATCCTACCACAGGGTCATATATATATTTTTATATATATATACTGTATACATATTGTGACAACTCTAGGGGGCATGCCAGCCACCCAACCCGACACAGACAGACACAAGAGGCACGCTATTTATTTTTCTTGCGCAGCAAACAGTGCACCAATCAACAATATAGGCTCAGTCCTTTTCTTTTCTTTTCCTTATTTCTTCTCTCTTCTGCTGCATCCACTCCTCTTCTACAAGCTCTGTCCTCCACCTCCCGACTCTGGCTCTCAGACAGGAGTGAGGCGGGCCCTTTTATAGTTCACCTATAGTGCTCCCTGATGATCTTCCTGCAGCACTTCCTGGCGTGGTGGAAGTGCTGCATGGGCATCCGGAAGCATTGTAGGTGTTCCTGTATTTTCTTCCGACAGCACATCCTGGTGTGGTGGAAGTGTTGCAGTCCAGGGCTCCGGGATTGTCCAGGCTCCCCCTGGCAGTGGCCACGCTCCCCAACAGGGTTGAGCTTCCAAGCTCCAGTCCCATGGCTCTGATGCAAACCGGGGGGGCTGCCCTCTTGTGTCCCGGGGGAGATATTCCCTATCTCCCGGCCATTACATCTTCCAGGCATCCTGGCTATGCAAGAGCCCCAGCCATCCGCCACAATACATATATATATAAGGTGTATTTAGCAAATCAATTAGTGATATATTATGATCAGCCTTATAAATTGCTTTAGTTAGGTGAAATAATGTGTACTATAAATAGCATTGAAATAAATGAATCTAAATTAGTCCTTATATCATAAGATATATTCTGCTTGCATAAAGATAAAAATATATGGAGTATAGTATTGTATTCTATGTTGTTTAAAAACAATACTTAATATTAATTCATCCAACAAAACTGCAAAACCTGAGCATGAAAAGTGTTTAATCTTTGTGGAATCTTTGCT
Source organism: Erpetoichthys calabaricus (assembly GCF_900747795.2). Taxonomy (NCBI): domain Eukaryota; kingdom Metazoa; phylum Chordata; class Cladistia; order Polypteriformes; family Polypteridae; genus Erpetoichthys; species Erpetoichthys calabaricus. The sequence goes on from NC_041410.2 coordinate 37,447,860, forward strand.
GTGTGCACTGTGCAGTATTTGCCTTTTTCTGACAGACAGTTGTTCCTCCCTTTATCGACTCAGTAATGATCCCTTTTTAAACTGAAGATCCTTTGATCTGTTGTATGTATAGGTGGCTCTTCTCACTGATAAACATGGATGGGAAATTCCAACTATATATCCATTTTCTTGACCTGCTTTTTTATTACATTTTAAGCATGCACTTAGAATACTTGATATCAGTTACAATTGACTGCAGGGATTATGACAATTTACCATAATCCCTAATCTACTTCTTTTGTTTCATTGGAATCTAAAATAATGTCAGTAGTCGTATCTGGTCTTATGTTTACTGTGGTCCTGGCATAAAATATTTTAACATGGCAAAAATATTATTTCCCTCTGCCTTTATTTTAACCAGCTTTATTATGCCAGTCCACCCGTTGCTAATGTGCCCCTTCCAACAAAGACTGTTATCTTTCTTTATGCTTTGATTTAAGACTTTTGCTGGTGCAGTCATTTCTTCCAATCAGACTGTATTCTTTCATAATTCATATCACATCTTATCCATCTGTGTACTACGAAATATGTGGGTCCAAATTTTGTGTTTCCAAACACTTAATGTTTTTGGATGCCATTGTTGAACATAAAACAACTATTTTCTGAAGCAGTACAAGTCATTTATGTTGGTTGCTGTGCTACTTCAAATTGTTTCAGTACAAGATAAACAGGAAAGAGAAGATCATAGCTGTTGAATTGAATTATTTAATGTGATCCTGAGAAATCAATGACAGTTCTTTTGCATTTAACAGTTTTTTTCTTTTGACAGTTCCTAGAAAAATGATACATGGATATTCTACTGTGTTTCAAACTTGACTTCCTCTCTGACGAAGTCCTACACTATTAAACTGTTCAATGGAGACAGGTTGGTTAGGAAGACAGGCATAGAACTATTTTCTGTCAAGCCTGCCGTAATGTTCGATTCACCCGGTGTGATCGGCTCCTTTTATTACACTGGTAACATTTGCCAGTTCCTTTTTCTACGGATGAATCTAAGAGTAGATGTTATCTTTAGTACAATTTGTCAATAGCTTTTTGTGCCAATTGCTTGCTTTGATTACATCTTAGATTTCTCCTTTATCTTGTCATAATGTAACTCTTCATTGTCTATTCACTAACTTGTGAAGATTTCAAATAATTATCACACTCACCTGTCTGTTGCTTGCGATGCAGTATGACGCGACACTCCAGTTTCTTACTGTATCTACTTTATTGTGCCTGGTGGACACTTCTTCATGACTTAACTTACCATTCCTGTTCAAAAGTGGCACAATATTAAAAAGTCTACAGAGAGTGTGTTAGTCAATCAGTTATGCTTTCATTCATTCCTTTTCCACACTCTTTTATTACAAAAATGCTTGCTGATTTTTATTGGGTTCAAACATATTATTAATTTATTAGTCACTATTTTTTATAAGACCATAAGGGGCAAATGGATGGAGCAAGACAGAAATAAAACAGAAAAGATCCTATACAAGCCACAGACAGAGAAGGTGCATATTCGGCCTGGATGTGAACGTCAGGAAAAACTGAGCTTCTTGAATAAATCAAATGGTGTGAGTTCTAATAGACTGAAGTTACAAATTGTTTGTCAAGTACTGAACAATAGGGCTCTAGAAGAGTATGACAATTGGTGTCAGAGGATCTCAGCGGTTTAAAAGGTATTTATGTTTATTCTAGACTGCTGGATTAAAAAAAACAACTTTATAAAGCAGTGATTGAGCAGTGATTGTGGTGAACAGTGTCAAAAGCAGGAGCATGAACAAGGAGTAGCAGTGCAGAAGGACATCATGTGCATTGAGAGGACATTCACATTCCTGACAATGCCTTCAGCATGGGAAAGGCGCTATATACATACAATGTATTATTATTATCATTATTATTATTATCATTATTAATGCAGTTTTTCAATGCTGTCATAATTCAGAATTTAGAGTGTAAAAATATGCTAGTTAAATCCTACGTGGCCCTCCTTTATAAGAAATAATGCTTCGAATACTTCTAGATAAGAAAGATAGGAGAAATACAAAGATGGGATAAACTAAGAAAGACAAAGGCTGGGGAAAGGCAAATAGGGAGCAGTTATTCTGTTTGGAAACACTGGCATGAAATGCTGGTTTATTTGAGTTGATAGGAAATTTGTCTTTTTCCCTGACTGAGGAATCATGTTGATACTTAGAAACAAGGACCTAAGATTATTCTGTCACTTCCTTATTTGAGAAATCTATTCTTCTGACCCTAGCAAGCCATTGACTGTAATGAGCTGTGAAAATACCTCTGTGGACTGAGAGATCAAAAGAACTTTATCACTTGAGCTTGTGACTCACATTTATCAGAGAACCAGAGCCATGAGCAATTCAATGGGGGCTTGTTTGAATTGAGTCAGATAGGTTGGTTATGTGTATCAGAGTGATAGGGTGAGTCTATACTGTTGATAGAACAAAGGCTGAGATTGCAAAAAAAGAAAAAATCATCAGCTCAGACTAATCTCTTAGGGTGGTAAGCAATGTCAGCATATGGAAATGATAAAGGAGAAGACAGAGGGTGATTGGGAGAAAATAGTAAGTGTTAGATCTGCAGCACAGAAATTTTATGGTGTGGTTCCTCTTGAGCAGAGAAGAAAGAACACAACATTAACTGAAATGAATGATGAAAAGAATTAGTTTATTATCTAAGTAAAGACATGAATTTGTTGAGCAAATCTGAAAAGGTCAATAAATCATATACAAAAGAAAACAAAAAACTTAAAATGAGTGACATTTAGTAAAAGAAAATCTCAGAGGTTTTGGATTAGATATTTGGTAAGTAATGAAACATTGACAAGGTACAGTAGAACCTCTGATCATGAACGTTTCCGAACACGTACAAATCAGTTTGCGATCAAAATGTTTGCCAAAATTTTGCATCTGTTCACAACCACACACTCTGGTGGCGAACAAAAACACTGGTGGCCAGTTTCCCTACACGTGTTCGTATGGGCCAATGATTTCCCATTTTCCATTTCCCATTTTCTTTTGTTTGCGTATACAGGGCCTAACAAAGCAGCTGATGTTGCAAAAGGAGTTATAATGTTAACCAAGCAGAGGCTTCAAGTGCTGGAAGAGGTGGAAAAACTGTTGCTAGTGTGGTTGAACTCCTCCACTTGGGGCAGGACCTCGCTACCAACCCTGAGAGGGCACTCCACCCTTTTCCGGCTGAGGACCATGGTCTCGGATTTGGAGGTGCTGATTCTCATCCCAGCCGCTTCACACTCGGCTGCGAACCGATCCGACCGAAAGAACGAGATCGCGAATACAAGCGGCTGAAATGAGTTTCCTCTGCAGGGTGTCTGGGCTTTCCCTTAAAGATAGGGTGAGAAGCTCAGTCATCCGGGAGTGACTCAGAGTAGAGCCGCTGCTCCTCCGCATCGAGAGGAGTCAGATGAGGTGGCTCGGGCATCTGATCAGGATGCCTCCTGGACGCCTCCCTGGTGAGGTGTTCCGGGCACGTCTAACCAGGAGGAGGCCCCGGGGAAGACCCAGGACACGCTGGAGGGACTATGTCTCTCGACTGGCCTGGGAACGCCTTGGGATTCTCCCGGAAGAGCTAGAAGAAGTGGCCGGGGAGAGGGAAGTCTGGGCATCTCTGCTCAAGCTGCTGCCCCTGCGACCCGACCTCGGATAAGCAGGAGACAATGGATGGATGGATGGATGGATAGTGTGGTTGAACAAGAAGCAACTTACAGGGGATAGAGTAAGCGAGACGATCATATGCGCGAAAGCCAGGAAGATTCATGTCGATTTGCGAAGGTGAGGAATTTAAAGCCTAGTAGAGGATGGTTTGAAAAGTTTTGCAAGAGAAGTGGCATTTAATTTTTTTCCCTGTGCTTAAAAGTGAGCAGTTCGTAAGCGTCTAGCGCGAACTGTTACAATGTTAGTTTTCTCTGTTGTTCAAGGTTTTCTCAGTGTTATCCAATGTTTTTACATTTAGTTTACTATTACACTGTGCGTTCTATGGTATAATTAACTATTTTTGTGCTTAAAAAATATATATATTTACATACAGTTCATACATCAGGAACGGATTAATTGTATTTACATACAATCGTATGGGATAATTACGTTCGGGTTGCAACCAAATTGGATCGCGTCCAGAGTTTTGGAACGAATTACAGTCGTGACCAGAGGTACCACTGTACTGTGCTTCATCAAGTATAATTTTATGTACTGTATGTAGTCCAAAAGGAGCCCATCGTGTGACTTCAATTAAACCTCACCTAAGAAAATGCCTGTGTTATAATTGTATGGTTCAGTAACAATAAATTCTTAAATCTTCCAAAATATAAACCAAATGTACCAATCTGTTACGTGGACATTGCTGTAGGCAAACCAGCATTCATAAGAAGTTTTGTTCTTCTTTGCATGATACCAGATTCATATATAACATCAATTGAAATGCATCTAAGGTATTCTTATTGACACTTTTCCTTTTGGTATTAACCCTGAAAATCTATATTTATGGTGTCTAACACTTTATGTGTTTCCTTCTGAAATGTTCAATCTCTCAACTCCTCCTATTAGTCAGTAATCTACAGTTATTCTTATAAACAGACTAATTTTGCACGTGTTGCTTTTGTTTTTTGTATGATTTTTATTTTAAACATTATGATGGTGACGTTACTATTGTTATGCAACAACAACTAAAGGAGTGTTATATTAAGGTATGCAGCTTTAAAATGGGTTTGTTTGCCTTGACAGATGACACGAAGGCTGGGGATGGGGACATTGTTAATATATGTTTGGAAGTAAAAATCTTCTTTGAGATTGTCAGTCATGTACGCTTAGGGGGCTTCTTCATGGCTTTGGTAAACCAGGTAATTTGCCTCTGGATAGTAAGGTGGTGTAACAGTGCTACTTAAATCATTTACAACTTCAACAGCCTCAGTAATGTTATAACACTGGGCAGATTCAGTGGTCACAGGGTTTGCTGGGAAGAATAATTAAGCATTCTCTTTAAAAAGGAGCCAAAAAGACACAGAGGGAATGGTGGTCATCTGTGTATATTTGTTTCTATGCATCATTCACTATTAGATTACAACCACAATTAGCCTTGGATTACAGTTTCTTTATGTGCTTATCCTGTGCCTGCTTGTTTGTGCGTATCCATTTTAATTGGTAAGCGTCTTCTTTCAGGGAGCAACCCCAACTTCTACAGATCTTCACACAACACCTGGAGCACGGTAGGATAAAACTTTCATAACATACAGAAAACTTGGCATCTCAATTCATTCTGTTGTACTGGACTGTGTTTTGGACGGGGTTGTAAGTGTTGATTGTCGTTTAGTGCTTAATGATTTGTTAGGTTTCTTTTATGGTGTGTTCATAAACTATTTTTGTCGTCAGGGGAACAATAGAGGGCTTTTGTGTGCCCTTTATTTATTTTTTTTTCTCTTCATTATTTGCATAATATACAGTCGTATGAAAAAGTTTGGGAACCCCTCTCAGCCTGCATAATAATTGACTCTGCTTTCAACAAAAAAGATAACAGTGGTATGTCTTTCATTTCCTATGAACATCTGAGTACTGGGGTGTTTTCCAAACAAAGATTTTTAGTGAAGCAGTATTTAGTTGTATGAAATTAAATCAAATGTGAAAAACTGGCTGTGCAAAAATGTGGGTCCCCTTGTAATTTTTCTGATTTGAATGCATGTCACTGCTCAGTACTGATTACTTGCAACACCAAATTGGTTGGATCAGCTCGTTAAGCCTTGAACTTCATAGACAGGTGTGTCCAATCATGAGAAAAGGTATTTAAGGTGGTCAATTGCAAGTTGTGCTTCCCTTTGACTCTCCTCTGAAGAGTGACAGCATGGGATCCTCAAAGCAACTCTCAAAAGATCTGAAAACAAAGATTGTTCAATATTTTGGTTTAGGGGAAGGCTACAAAAAGCTATCTCAGAGGTTTAATTGTCAGTTCCAACTGTAAGGAATGGAATCAGGAAATGGAAGGCCACAGGCACAGTTGCTGTTAAACCCAGCAGGTCTGGCAGGCCAAGCAAAATACAGGAGCGGCATATGCGCAGGATTGTGAAAATGGTTACAGACAACCCACAGATCACCTCCAAAGACCTGCAAGAACATCTTGCTGCAGATGGTGTATCTGTACATCGTTCTACAATTCAGCGCAATTTGCACAAAGAACATCTGTATGGCAGGGTGATGAGAAAGAAGCCCTTTCTGCACTCACGTCACAAACAGAGTCGCTTGTTGTATGCAAATGCTCATTTAGACAAGCCAAATTCATTTTGGAACAAAGTGCTTTGGACTGATGACACAAAAATTGACTTATTTGGCATAACAAAAAGCGCTTTGCATGGCGGAAGAAGAACACCGCATTCCAAGAAAAACACCTGCTACCTATTGTCAAATTTGGTGGAGGTTCCATCATGCTGTAGGGGTGTGTGGCTAGTTCAGAGACTGGGGCCCTTGTTAAAGTTGAGGGTCAGATGAATTCAACCCAATATCAACAAATTCTTCAGGATAATGTTCAAGCAACCGTCATAAAGTTGAAGTTACGCAGGGGTTGGATATTCCAACAAGACAATGACCCAAAACACAGTTTGAAATCTACAAAAGCATTCATGCAGAGGCAGAAGTACAATGTTCTGGAATGGCCATCACAGTCCCCTGACTTGAATATCATCGAAAATCTATGAGATTATTGAAGCAGGTTGTCCATGCTCAGCAGCCATCAAAATTAACTGAACTGGAGAGATTTTGTATGGAAGAATGGTCAAAAATACCTCCATCCAGAATCCAGATACTCCTCAAAGGCTATAGCAGGACAGCGTCTAGAGGCTGTTATATTTGCAAAAGGAGGCTCAACTAAGTATTGATGTCATACGTCTGTTGGGGTGCCCACATTTATGCACCTGTCTAATTTTGTTATGATGTATATTGCATATTTTCTGTTAAGCCAATAAACTTAATGTCACTGCAGAAATACTACTGTTTCCATAAGGCATGTCATATATTAAAAGGAAGTTGCTACTTTGAAAGCTCAGCCAATGAGAAACACAAATCCAAAGAATTAAGAGGGGTTCCCAAACTTTTTCATATGACTGTATACTATATTATCATTTTTATATCTGTAACCCGTGGTAAATATTTACCGTAAATAAAGAGAGAAAGAAACAGGGATGTCTTTAGGTAACAATTATTTCTTAGTTTTATTAGTGCTTTCATTGCAATAAAATATAGGTAGAATAAAAAGGCATGAGAAGGAAATAACTTGGTTATGGGAGTTAAAACAGAGGGGCATGGCTGAAAAGAAGGGTGAAAGAAGACAAGAACTCTAACAAATTTTTTTTTTTTGGATCGGCAGCAACAGGGATTAGAAGTATTGCTGGGGAACATCGTGAGGAGCTGTATTATATCTCGTTTTATAGTGAACAAAAATTTTCCCTGTTCATTTTTGTGTACGTTAGGTAAGCAAAGAGACATTGTTAAATGAATTTTGCCACACCACATGCAATAACAACAACAATAACATTTATTTATATAGCACATTTTCATACAAAAAGTAGCTCAAAGTGCTTTACATAATGAAGAAAAGAAAAATAAAAGACAAAATAAGAAATTAAAATAAGACAACATTAGTTAACATAGAAAAGGAGTAAGGTCCGATGGCCAGGGTGGACAGAAAAAACAAAAAAAAAAACTCCAGAAAGCTGGAGAAAAAAATAAAATCTGCAGGGGTTCCAGGCCACGAGACCACCCAGTCCCCTCTGGGCATTCTACCTAACATAAATGAAATAGTCCTCTTTGTAGTTCGGGTTTTCACGGAGTCACTTGATGCTGATGGTCATACAGACTTCTGGCTTTTAATCCATCCATCATTGTTGGATCATCATGGTGCTTTGGGTAGATGGTGGTGGCGCAAGCCACCACCAACAGGACACCGGAAAAGGAAACAGAAGGGAGAGTAGGGGTTGGTACAGATTTTGAATGAATAGTTATTATAATGAATTGGATATACAGAGTATCAGGACTTAAATTACAGTGAAGTTATGAGAAGGCCATGTTAAAATAATGTGTTTTCAGTAGTTCTTTAAAGTGCTCCACTGTATTAGCCTGGCGAATTCCTACTGGCAGGCTATTCCAGATTTTAGGTGCATAACAGCAGAAGGCCGCCTCACCACTTCTTTTAAGTTTTGCTCTTGGAATTCTAAGGAGACACTCAGTTGAGGATCTGAGGTTACGATTTGGAATATAAGGTGTCAGACATTCCGATATATAAGACGGGGCGAGATTATTTAAGGCTTTATAAACCATAAGCAGAATTCAATTCTGAATGACACAGGTAACCAGTGTAGTGACATCAAAACTGGAGAAATGTGTTCGGATTTTCTTTTCCTGGTAAGGATTCTAGCAGCTGCATTCTGCACTAGTTGCAAACTAGTCTTTTTTGGGTAGTCCTGAGAGGAGTGCGTTACAGTAATCTAGCCGACTGAAAACAAACGCATGAACTAATTTCTCTGCATCTTTCGATGATATAAGAGGTCTAACTTTTGCTATGTTTCTTAGGTGAAAAAATGCTGTCCTAGTGATCTGATTAATATGCAATTTAAAATTCAGATTACAATCAACGGTTACCCCTAAGATTTTTACCTCCGTTTTGACTTTTAATCCTAATGCATCCAGTTTATTTCTAATAGCCTCACTGTATCCATTATTGCCAATCACTAAGATTTCAGTTTTCTCTTTATTTAATTTGAGAAAGTTACTATTCATCCATTCTGAGATACAGGTTAGACATTGTGTTAGCGAATCAAGAGATTTGGGGTCATCAGGTGCTATTGATAAATACAGCTGTGTGTCATCAGCATAGCTGTGGTAGCTCACGTTATCTCCTGAGATAATCTGACCTAATGGAAGCATGTAGATTGAGAAGAGCAGCGGACCCAGGATAGAGCCTTGTGGAACACCATATAGGATATCATGTGTCTTTGAGTTATAATTACCACAACTAACAAAGAATTTTCTCCCTGCCAGGTAGGATTCGAACCAATTTAAGACACTGCCAGAGAGGCCCACCCATTGACTTAGGCGATTCTTAAGAATATTATGATCAATGGTGTCAAATGCGGCACTCAGATCTAAGAGGATGAGAACAGATAAATGGCCTCTGTCTGCATTTACCCGCAAATCATTTACTACTTTAACGAGTGCAGTTTCTGTGCTGTGATTTGTTCTAAAACCTGACTGAAATTTATCAAGAATAGCATGTTTATTGAGGTGCTCATTTAACTGTATAATGACTGCCTTCTCTAGAATTTTACTTAAGAAAGGTAGGTTAGAGATGGGTCTATAATTTTCAAGAGCAGAGGGGTCGAGATTATTTTTCTTAAGTTGGGGTTTAACTACCGCAGTCTCAAGAACATTATCAATAAGCACGCCCGATACTTCTTTGAAAAAATTTGTTGGTATTGGGTCAAGGGCACAGGTGGAGGGTTTCATTTGAGAAATTATTTTATGTAAATCAGGTAAATCTATCCTAGTGAAAGACTTTAATTTGTTTTTTATGGAGTACTGGGGTTTAGGAGGATCCTTAGTGTTGGGGAGAAATACTATGTTATTTCTAATATCATTAATTTTTTGATTGAAAAATACAGCGATAGCCTCACAGGTTTTACTGGAAGCACTTAGGAGGCATTCCTTTGAGTTACCTGGGTTTAACAGATGATCAATCGTCGAAAATAAGACTCTGGGATTACTAGCATTGTTATTTATAATCTTAGAGAAATAGCAGCGCCTCTCAAGACGGACTGTGTTATTGTATTCTGTTATTTTAACTTTTAATATTTCATAGTCAATAGTTAGTTTAGTTTTCCTCCATTTACGCTCAGCTCTATGGCATGTTCTCTTTAAATCAGACACTCTTTGGGTCTTCCATGGTATAACAATGCTAGAAGATTTTTTAACTGTCTTTTCAGGTGCAACTAAGTCAACAGCAGCCCTCACTTTAGTATTAAATCTTTCCACCTTACTATTTACATTCTCCTCGCTATTATAGTTGGCACTATAAACGGCCTGATTGGTTAGAATGTTTGTAAGTTTTAAAGCTGCTGATGAGTCAAAGAAGCGTTTTTTAACAATATGCTACTCATGAGTGTTTTCTATCATTATTTCTATATTAAAAAGTAGAAGAAAATGGTCTGATAGACCTGTATCAATGACCTGCTTTATATCAACTTTTAGTCCTTTAGTAATTACTAAGTCTAACGTATGACCTGCTTTATGTGTAGGCTGATTAAAAATCAAATCAAAAGAGTCCAGGAGGTTCATAAATTCTTTTACTTTTTGGTCACATTGATTATCTATATGAAAATTAAAGTCGCCGACTATTAAGAGTGTGTCATAGTTCGTAATTAAGATTGACATCAAGTCAGAGAATTCCTCAAAGAAAGACGCATTGAATTTTCGAGTTCTATACACGGATAATACTATAACGTGAGAATCTCCCTGAATAACAATAGCGAGATACTCAAAAGACTTGAATTTACCAAAACTGATATTTTTACATTTTAACCTGCTTGAGTAAATGTTTGCTTTCCTTGGCGATCTGCACGAGTAAAACTGTAATCCGGAGGCGCAGATTCGATTAAAACAGCTGCGCCATCTGAGCTAAGCCACGTTTCACTTAGTGCAATAAAATCTATTTTTTTATCACTAATAAGATCGTTGATAAAAAACGTCTTGTTAGTTAAAGCTCTAATATTTAATAGTGCCATATTCAATGTTTCGGAGGAGCAGAGATGAATACTATGTGCGTTATTGATATATGGAACAGGAATTAAGTTATTTTTATTAGCGCCGCTCTGTGTGTATTTTTTGTTTAATCTATGATCTGTTTTTACAGTTTTAATACATTGTTCATCTAAGGTAGTAACTTTAATTAAATTATTGGTGTTTATACCGTATTGCCTAGATTTTCTATGTGCATTAAGATTGGTCATTACAGTATTTATGTTGTGCACTTTTATGGAAGATTTTATTAAACAATTATCATGACCAAGCACAGGAGTAGCATTTCGGAAGGGGTTAAAAGCAGAGATAGATAGTCAAGACAAACGAATTACCTTGGATATGTTTTCGGAGAGGACCCGGGCACCGAAGCTGTTCGGATGCAGGCCATCTCGCTTGAAAAAACGCGGTCTTTCCTAAAAGAGGTCCCAGTTGTTGATGAACCCGATGTCTTGATTCTTGCAGAAGCCCTGCAGCCAGTTGTTTAAACCAAGCAGACGACTGTAGTACTCGTTTGATCGTCTGACGAGAGGGAGTGGATCCGAGATGGATATCTTTGCCGATGGGGTCCTCTCCTTTGTGTCTTTAATTAATGCAGTGAAGTCTGCCTTGAGGATCTCCGACTGTCGGTGCCTTATGTCGTTTACGCCAGCATGCAAAACAATTGCTCCAACTGCCCTGTTCTTGTAGATTGCCGGCGCACGTCTCGTCACATCTCGGACACGAGCACCGGGAAAACAAGAAACAAAAGATTTTCTATTAGGGCAAGTGATATTGAGGTTCCTAACAATAGAATCACCTACCGCTATTACATCACCAGGAGCTGAAGGCAAACTGGGGATGCTTAGAGGGTCAAACCGGTTCTGTGTTACAATGCTTGCCTGTGCCGATGGAGGTGTTCTGGCCTTGAACCCCCACCTGCATAGCTGAAATACACCGAGGTCATCATCGGTGTCGCTCCTACGAGGCGCGGGGGTGAAGTTGACTTGAGCGGCACAACGCGGGGTTGATGTTATGCCGGTAACAGATGGCGAGGACGGTTTATCCAACAGCCAAGCCTTCAGATCTCTGAGGTATCTTCGTCTGGACAGAAGTTTCTGAATCTGTTCATCGAGTGCCTGGAGTTCCTCGACTACAATTGCAACGCGATTCACCTCACTATCGGCCATTGTCCACTTCTGTTTCTGCTCCCGCTTCCGCTTCGTGCCCTAGGAAGATTGAGAGAGAGAGATAGGTTAGTGGCTCCCACTAACGGATTTACATTACCACCTGTCCGATCAATAGTCGTCTCAGGCCTACAATGGTAGGACGTAAAGTGTTTTAATTATAAAGTGGGCCCTCTCTGAGAAGGAAAAATTAAATAAACCCGGGATTATGTTTTGTAACTGTTCAAATCATTTCAAAAGGACCATTAAAATTTCTGTATTATTGTTTCATATTAAGGGTTAAAAATGTTTTCTTTTTTTGTTCAGTAAAGGCCTTTAAATAGTTTTAAAATGCATTGTTTGATTATTTTTTTGTATTTTATTGAATGTTTAGTGTTTTTCCTTAGGACTCTGGAATTAGTTACTATTACACCAACCTAATTTCAGATATATCTCTCTGTATACAGAAAATCCAACGTCTGTCTGTATGCCTATCCGGTTTTCATAAGAGAATTACTTAACGGATTTAGGTCTGGTTTTTTCTATAATTTTCTTGAACGTTCCGGTTGATTTTGCAACCGCTCCCATCACGCTAAGTATCATAGTTCACTTGCAGGATTAATATTTTCACGTTAATCCAAGACAGAGGCTGCAGGCCAAGAGGAGGGGGAAGAGTGACGTCGGGAGTGGGGAGCCAGGTGGGGTCCTCCTCACTCACGCGCCAGCCTCCGTTCAAGTCGGTCTACCTCTGGAAAAGTTTTGGAGAGTACCTTGCCTAGTTTGTTACCTGTTTGTTTATTGATTTTTAAAGTTTGTCCTTTTTCACTGCGATGCAGGCAGAGCTGCAAGGGACAGCTAGTTATTAATATTTTAAGGGAAATCAGGAAGCCCCTTTTAAAGAAATCATTGAAAGGGTGCTATGAAGTGGAGGCACTGCTGGGATATTGTATTTATAAGTGATATGATATGACATGTTTTCTTAACTTATACCATTGAAGATACTGTGTTGAAACAGGGAACTGTGATAATTTTATATGTAAGAAGATTGCATATGGGTTGCATATATTTTCATTTGTGATGTCATTAATCATTAGTGTTAAGAGTAATTTGACAATTGACATTGATTTAGAGTTCAGAGAGCACTAATAAAATATATTTGTATATACTGCAATATGGCTAGTATTACAAGTACAGATCTGCGGGCACTGTTGTGTAGCTGGTGTAGTTATGAGGGAATAGTTCCTGCTTATGTAGTATTACTGACAAGTGTTGCTGCTGACACAAAGACTGCAGTAATAGAGGACACAATGCACACAATCAAAGTGTGACACCAAGTTAAGGTTAGAGCTTAGGTGTTTAATACCTTCTTGGACTGTATGATCATGCTTTATGAATGTCATCACAAAGTAACACATATGCTCCTTCCCCCTGAGATAGTACCTTCTTTTGGCTGGAATTGTTGGAAAATTGTGGTTGCTATTGAGGTCGTTCAAGCTACCATCACAGCGACAGAGAGTGGTTCAGGTTTGACACCTGATGATGATAATGATAGACAACCTCTGAAAAACAAAGAATGTTTAGGACTAAGTCAGTCTAGTTCTCCTGAGTCCATTATTAGAGCTGTGGGTGAGTTATTAGCTAAGACTTACGCAGCCTTATAATGAGAATACAGCCTATCGTGGACTTCGCTCATTTTCAGGATGTCTGCCAACTCAAGTAAGAGAAAATGCTTTGATAACTGGATTGAACAAGTATGATTATTAGTAGAAGAATGTGACTGTTCTGACAGAGAGAAAAAAAAGCAAATTGTGGAAAGTGTGCAAGGACCAGCTTTAGAAATTAGAGAGGCTGTGAAGGTTATGAATTCTGATGCTGGCCCTATGGAACATATAGAGGCTTTGGCATCTATGTTTGGTGAGAGTATCTTGGGAAGAACTTTATTTTGAATTTTGCTCTTCATGACAAAGAGCTGGAGAGAAACTATGATTTCCTAAGACATCTAGAACAACCTTTAAAGAAAGTTGTAAAAAGAGGAGAGTTACAGAAATCATTGAAAGGGTGCTACACATCTTTATTATTTATTGATTCATCGATCCTCTTTATCAGTGTCTCTCTGTCTGCGTGTATGTGTTCCAAGTCAAAGCTGGGTGTGTTCCAGGGATCCCTGTAGTAAAATAAATAAATCGCAATCTCTGGACAGTGTGAATCTTAGAATCTTTACAACCACTATAGTGGGGATTCACTAACAACCTTTCCCCTTTCGCTCTCAGAAGACAATGTTCAGAACAGGAGACTACTGAGGCTGATGCCTCCGAACTGAAAGTCGCACCTCTACTGCCTCAGTTCTACTATAAGGATCAATTTACCTTGTAAGTTGGCATTAAGTCAGGAACATGAGTCTGGCAGTAACAGTTTACAGTACAGGAGCAACACTTATTGCTGACCCTAACAATTATCCTTTGTTTGCTTTTTGTTTATTTTGAAAGTAGGCTTTCTTATTAAACAGGGATTACTGAGGAGATACCCCACCCTTTATCCTGTCGTTTCAATTCCCTTTGACAGGATGTACTTATTAGTTTGTAGCAGTTGCTACATAAATGGTATTTACTGCATATGCACTGTTTTACAGTTACATATAATTTTGTTGAAAGTTAACAGAGCCTATTGCTTTAAGACAGGAGTTCTTAAACGTTTTAAATTTGAGGAGCTAAATAACAAAATTGGTATCATAGTGAGACGCAAGAAAAATATTATAACCATAGTGACAGCAGAGCCATACATAGACTACTAACATTCACCATATAATGAAAAAACAGTAAATGTTTTAGTTTCAACTCAAGCATATTTCTTAAAAGAATATTGCTAAAATAGAAAAGTGGAAAACAAGCATATTACAAAAAAAAAACAATAACAACAACTCAAAATAGGAAATAGCCAGTGTAAATGCTTAATGCACACTTAAAATTGAGAGAAATTAGTTACTTATAATGGGTTCAATATGAGGATACTTAGTGAGTTGAATAATGGAGCTGGACAAGGAATAAGACAGTCAACAAATAATTATTTATGCACTTTACTTACTTTTTCTTAAATAATATTGTTTTTTTAAAATAACATTTTTTAAATGAACTCCACCATTAATAGTACTTTCCTCTAAATAGGTTCACAAATTGTTCAGCATATGCTGGTTTTCATTTAACAATTTAATAAAAAATCGTGAGTGGTATCCCCTGGACTTTCTCGTGTAGTCAGATACAGTGATGGATATTTGAGGATTAAACCACAAGACAATGATTATATTTTTATATTATGTACATTAAAGAACCATCAACAACAAATCAAACTAAATTAATAATACATTGAACAATTATTATAAAAGTAAAGTTGAGTAAATCAGACTCTGCAGCTGCATGACTATAAGGTAAAGTACCACTTCTGGTTAGCGGAAATAGCCCAAAAGTTGCTAGATATTTACGTTTTATACCTAAAAGTTGTAGGCAAAATTCTGTTGACCTATGTGAAAGTGTATTCAAGTTACCGTGTTTACATACACATACACAGACATAATTCCAAAAATGGTATTTTCAGACTCAGGGAAGTCTAAAACGTCAAGATTCATCAAAATCTCGAAATAGAGTTTATGGAGGATTCCAATAATTTCCCTATATTTTGTATACAAGAAAGTCAGGGAGGTCTAAAATGTCGAGATTCATCAAAATCTCGACATTGAATTTTTGGACGATTACAATACTTTCCTTATATTTCGTATACGAGAAAGTACAAAGATGACTCTTGCAGCTAACTTATTCCTAAAAATTGATGTGCTATTTGCATTTTATATGGGTGACAAAATACATCTTACTGATGAACAGACCAGTTTGAAATTGTTAATGCTATGCTACCAACTGTATTATTGTGCTAAATGCAAAGGGGTCTGCCTACAGCCTCACCCTTTTGATGTTTTCTGGTATCCTAACAGTTCTCAGTGGTCCAACAAACACTTCTTTCCCACTATCAGGAGTGAAATTTATTGGACCACTTTAAAATAATAATACAGCATGAGGAGGAATTTACCCTTGCCAAAGCATGTTAAACTTAATACTACAACACTGTCACACCACTATGTATACCCCACCCTACTGAGTCATCCTGAAAATCATCACATCCTTGTTTTTCACCTGTTATTTTCATATTGACATTTTAAGCTAGTGCCGCGGTGCCTTCAACTGACAAGCTTGCCTGTCTGCCCCTTTCTTATACATGTTTTTGCTTCTCATTCATTTCAATTTGATTGTTTCACAGGTTGTGTAAGGAGTGTTGGTGTTGTGGGGAATGTTTAGAAAACAAAGCTCTCTGTGATATGTCAACAGTGTTGTTTATAAGACATGTCTTGGTTCACAAACTATATATTGCCTATGAAGTGTAATGGGGTGAATCAGGACAAAGTCAAACTCTTGTGGCTCCAGCCAAGAAAAGCTCCACTAGAACAAAAAAAAAAAAAGAAATCAGAAAATTATGCACTTCAATGCGCCTTCTTATTGACTATTGTTGTCCTCTTTGGAATATCTACCTTCCGGGAGCGTTCCGCTTTTATATTTTGTGGACCAGGAGGGGCTTCCTTTGCTTCAGTGCTCTCAAGGGCCGGTTTCTCAAGGCTGTGAGGCAAAAAAAGGAGGCAAGACTGCTAAAAAACTGTTACTTACTTTAGGCGAACCCGGAAGATGACCCTCTGGTGTGCATGCTTGACAGTATGTATTCTTTTGCTGATACACTCCTTAGTATTTTACCAGACAGCCTTATTGTCTGTTATTCATTTCCTTAGGCAGTTTTTATGTAATACTTCTGTCTGCAATTGACAGAGAGGCCTTTTGATGATGAGGTCCGGGAGAAGAGATATGGCAAGGAAATATACAAATTTAATAACTGGGAAGACAAAATGATCGTTTAAATCCTAAACGAGGACCATAAATCAAAATCCTTACACAAAAGCTAAATTTTTCATCCACAAAAACACATTAAAAAACTCTAAAAATCCTGATTTTGGATAATCAAGGGATGTCTTCTGGTAAAATCCCCATGGAAACTGCAATGCTAAATGGCAGAAAATGATGGAGCCCTATATGGCATTGTAAAATAATGATTAAAAAAAACAGAAATTCCAGAAATGGATTCATGTATAATTTATTTTCACAAGATGCAGAAAACAAATTAAAAAATAATAATTAACTTATGTTAGTCATAACAATAACCAGTAGAGAGCCAAATATTGTTAAAGGCACAAGCTCATTAGACCACTTTATTAACACTAGAATTGCCAGAGCCTACAAGAAAACTCGTAAATCTGGCCCACCTTAAATCTGTTCGCACCTCTCCGTCAGCGTCTTTTGTCCTGTAAATGTGACGATTAAGACAAGCAGCCTGCTATTCCATCCCCCCACCATCGCAGAACGTTCACAAAGTTCTCCCAGCTCATGCCTTGTTTGATTATCTGGGAGTGAAGTGCTGGAGCTTTAGAGTGGAAATAATAGATTGCTGCTTGCTGCTTGTCTTAATCGCTACATTTACAGGACAAAGAACTCACTTGCCTGGTTTGCTTTGGCACTCTGGGAGTTCATTCAGCCATGTAAATTCAGAATTTTTCAGGATGAAGTTGTACCTGATCAGCTAATTGAGAGTTACCAGGGAGTCAAAGCTCTGATCTGAATTCTGGTGAAATGCTGTCAAGACAAGAAATACCAGTTAATTGAAGAAAGGTCTCACACATGAAGGAGTTGCATACATTCTATATGTAGGAATAGGTAATTATTATTACCAGTTGAAGTGTCAGTTACAAAATATATCTGATAAAAGTAGCAACACAATCTATTGCAGTCCAGGCTACACTTACTATTCTGGACACTTTTTCTTAAAAAAATTGTAGCATTTTAGTGTTATTTGTTAAATTTTACAATAATCATAGCACTTATGTCTCAGATAATATATATTCACTTATATTAAAAGATTTAAACCTTTTTATAATGATGCACTTACTTTACCACAGCACTTTAGATGTCATAACTAAGTCGAGGGAAAAAAGGAATAAATGTTCAAATGACACAAAAACTAACCTGTGAATCATGTAAATTGTTGCAACATCTGAAAGACCAAACAAGAGACCATCATGTATTTAAACTCCCTAACAGTTCCTACCTCTGGTACCAAAAAGAAGCTAAATATAAAAGCCCAAATTCCAAAGTTTAATGGTTTTCTTCAGTCATTTGTCTTTAAAACGACAGAGTAGGAGTGCTTATCTGAAAAAAAAAACTACTTTAAAGGAAAAACAAATCACATGTATCTCTGCAGAAGAGAAAATACACAGTAGACTTTATAATGATTTGCCTTTAAAGGCAAACAAGATGATGTACCATACTTCACAAGCTTTAACAAATCAATTTCTGTAAAAAGATCTAAATCAAGAGGACACCAATCCCATAAAGCAAATCACTAATTGGAAATTCCTCCTAAAAAGTAAACAGCTGTTACATTATACAAATGAATCAAATCAAAGCAAAAGACCAGAACAAAATCATTATCATATTACCTAAGCACACTAACACTGCCACCCTCACTAAATCGCAAACCAAACAATGAATTGATACAGCATATAATTACAAAATCCAATAATAACAAACATCAATAGCACAGAGCAAACAAGACAGTCCAGATGCTTCTGTTATATAGTTTTGTGAACTGGCCACTAATTCATATTCAAATAAGACTATGGCATCATAATCTACAAAAAACAAAGATCCAATTGATAGTTTCTGAATCTGGATACACTCTGTGCCTTGGCTTCCTTTTAATATCCCTGCCATGAAAATTACAAACTTAATAGGAGACCAGATGCATTCTTGTTGTGCAAATTCAAACAGCACACACTTTACCACATGCAGTACTTAGCACAAAATTCAGTTGGTTATGCTAGAATAATGCTTCATTAACTCTAAAAAAATGTAGATAAGACTGACAGACTCACACGACCACCGCACACAAGTATCTGTGGAATGACAAACAGCTAGTCCAGGGGTGGGCAGATTCAGTCCTGGAGGGCCGCAGTGGCTGCAGGTTTTTGCTCCAACCCAATTGCTTAATAAGAAGCCCTTATTGCTCAAGTAACACTTCAGCTTCACTTTAGTTGTCTCGTTCGTTAAGATTTTGAACCCTTATTGCTTATTTTAGTCTTAAACAGCTGTATTCTTGGTTTTTAATTGCTCCTAATTAGCAATACCATGCAAATGACAAAAGAGACCAGCATTTTTCCATTTAGCTTGTTTTCATTTACACCTGTGTGTATTTATCACGCACTATTTGATTTAATTAAATACTTGGAAGGAAAGTGAAGAGAAAAAAGTGAAGCACTGAGAATTACTCATCTGTTTTAGACTTCAAATCATTTGGATGATATCCTTAGAAAGGAAAATAAATCTAGGATATGAGAATGACCTGACATGGCAGAGTTAAAACACTAGCAAGCCATGCAATTAAATAATTGACAAGGATTGTTTTTTAATTAAGCAACTGGATTGGAACAAAAACCTGCACCCACTGCGGCCCTCCAGGACTGAATCTGCCCACCCCTGAGCTAGTCCACTGTTCCATGGTCACTGCGGAGACCACATTACTAGATGTGACCCTGCCATTGTCTTTTCAACAGGCTAAAGGATGTGATTTCTTTTTAAAATAATTCCAAATAATCTTATATATAAACGTCTATGCATGGAAGTGTGTGTGTCTGTCTGGCTCGGAAGTGAGGGGTGAAGTCAGAGTAAGAGCTCCACCTCCGAGGAAACAGAAAACTAAACGTCTACGCGTGGAAGTGTGTTTGTTTGTCTGTCCGGCCTGGAAGTGCAAGGCTACTACAGCATGAAGCTCAGAGAGCCGGCAAGGCAGCCCCAAGTTAACGAGTTGGAAGAAGAAAGCGACTCTGTCGCCAAAGTAAAACTGCCGAGAAAAGAGAGAAACTATTACACAAGCCAGATGAGCACATCAGCAAAACGGTATCCCTTTTACTTTTCCTCCCGCTGCTAATACACAAGCAAGGTGAGCACATCACCACAATGAAACCTAGGAGAGAGACGCCCAGAGTAGTTCCTGTCAATTACCTGACATCTCTACATTTCAATTTTTTTTTTAATGATTTCAATAGTTTCTAGGACCCCGGGCTTTTTAACAGCACGGGCTTACACAGCTGGTCTTATATATAAACGTCTACGTTGGGAAGTATGTCTGTCTGTCTGTCCAGCCTGGAAGTGGGAGGCATCCCGGAAATGCGTGGCATCTTGGAAGTGCGAGACTACAACATGAAGCACAAAGAAAGCGACTCTGTCGCCAAAGGGAAACCGCCACCATTGATACATAAGCGAGGCGAGCACATCGGCAAAACAAAACCTCTGAGGAGAGGAAAAACTCGCTTAGATACTGACAGACAATGGAAGCGAGCAAGTCAGCAAAACGAAACCGACAAGGAGCCGCTAATACACAACCGATGCGATTGATTGAAGTGCCAGAATCCATGGTTTCTAGGAGCTTTTTACAGCACGGGCTTATACAGCTAGTATTAAATATCAACTAATGCCCACATTAAGACCTTCAACATTTAAGCACAATTTTTTTTTTCCTTTGTGTTTTCTTATTTGATATTTTGCAAAATTTTGAAGCCATCATTTAGTTCCAGAACTTTGACCAGCATAATAGAGAACTCTGTCACTGTACTTTAATGGAGAACAAAAAGAAGACAACATATTTCATAAGAATCAATTAAAGACACAATATTCTGGCCAAAAGTTTAAAGTGTGTCCTTGTGATCTGAAGGTTTTAATTCCACGTTACATTTTTGGACGGGTAACTGAGGGTATGAATAGACCCAGTGGAAACATCTAAACTATGCAAGCCCACTGAAAGGGAAAAAAGCATTACTGCCATGTAAGCAAACTAACAGGGTGAAGATGAAACATAAATGGGAAGAGAATAAGTGAAGACAACTCAATCAGGCTATTAAAGGAGAGTAGGTGTACCCTGTGGTTTGGCAGTGAGTTTATGGTCTGTAGTTACTGTGTGCTGTTCCAGCAAAAGATTATATCCCATGTTTGGAAACTGCACCAAAGACTGTGAGAAAAGTATATAAGCTCTGGTATTGCACAGCAAAATTAGATCTCACCTACAGATGGATAAAAGACATCGCTCCTGCCCATATCTAGAATAAACGCCTCCCACACTCTCTCAAAGTGGCCAGAGCCAACTGTTGGAAACCCACAACGGCATGCTTTGCCAGGAGCTTTCCTCTGAAACTGTTGGGTTTAATGTGGGTTTTAGTGTGTATCTATCCTTTTTTTAGTGTTATTTTTTCTTTCTTCATTTTAGAATTACTGTCGCACCATTAGGGAAAGATATAATATTTTATTTTATAATATACAGGACACCATCCACCGTCTCATCAGGAGCACGCTCAGACATTGTCAGGAATGCATACAGGCACGTTGGGGTCATACATACTACTGAGTCACATTATGAGTTGCCATGGTGAAATTCACGCTAGTTGGATCAGCTGGTGATTTCAATTTTTGACTTTGATTTTCGAGTTTGATGTTGAATTCAACCCTCAGTGAGTTGGTGATTTTGGTTTCCATTGACCGTTGTTACATCACTCCGTCCGCCACAGTGCCACAAATTAAAAAAAAACAAAAAAAAAACACCCAAGGTGCTAATGTGGTATTTCACGCATTACGTTTACTAGCAGTATGTCTGATATGTTATAATGATTTCTTAATTGTTCCTGCATGCTTTTCATGCATTTTTAATGAAGTCAATGCCTGCCACCACTTAAGAAAATATTTGATTATCCAAATGAGTAAGATGCAGCAGAAGCCACTTTCCCATGAACAAAGTTAATGGTAGGAAGGCATAACAAAGCTTGAAGACAAAGGCTTGAAATAATTCTCTTGAACTGTTTTCCTAAGTGTTTTAGCTTCAAATTAAAGCTTAAAATGTGTCCCGTCATTTCAGAGAAAGGTCACTTAGCTTTGTAGATAATATTAAAATTGCTCCTAGATAGTACTCAACAGAATTAAAAAAAATAGAATGATTTATATATAACTATTGTCATTCATCTAGGCTAAAAAGGTAGTCATTCAAAGCAGATAAATTAAAAGATTAGCAGCTATTCAAAAATACTGGCAGATGGTGATGAGATATCATTTAATATAATATCCCTTTGTGAAGTGTAATGTTTTGAAAGTTGAGACATGAAAGTCTAAATGCTAAATAAAAGAGACCTACTTTAATACTACATTTATCTTTAGTACACAGTTATTATTGGAACAGAGCCTAGGTTTATTTACTTTAAAATCAAGTAATAATTTAATATTTTATTTGTGTAAAAAATCATTTTACAAACTTATTTGTTTTTATTAAAACTCAGTTATCCAAAATGTCCTTCAAACTTGGCAAAGTCGGGTTAGTTTATACAGCAGTGTTCCTGACTATTGCTAGCATGAGATCCACATTAGGGGACACCACTAGAGGGGACACCACCATCTACCAAACAGGACCACCATACAACATACCTTTCTAAATTAGCTATAAATGAATCTCCCTGCCATTCACTGAGAGATGTCTTTTACAATGCAGTGTATTAAGATCATTAAGCAGTCACACAAATATAGCTGTGCAAATGAAAACAGCCCTACCTTAATTGTGAGAACAGCGAAGTCTGACAGTTTTACTGATGTATTTGTAGCTTGTTGTTCATAATTTAGTAAGGTAGTTGAGGTGTACATTGGTTAGTCTGTTTATGTGATTCATATCCACTGCATTTCATGAGTAAAATGTGGATTCACATGTGTATGTGCTGACAAAACAGGACATGACCTTTACACGAATTGTTTCACAGGACAGTCTACCACAGAGACCATACTACAGAAATCGCTACCAGTCTTGGCTGGTATCTCAGCTATCAGATTGTCATTTGTCTGTAAATCCATATTTTCTTTTTCAAATGTAGCATGGTAGCTAGGACAGAGCTGTGTAATGACTGCACTCAAGAGAAGTAATGTGGTTAAAGTCATTTGGAGTCTGGGCAATGCTTGAGTTTTTTTAAAAAAACAATGAGCTTAGGCTCCAGGAGGGCGAATGTGCGCACCGTAGCTTAGATGAATAGCTCCAGGGTGTTGATGAGGGAACTGGCAGAGCTTGTGATTCAGCCAATTTCCTCATTAGCACTCTGGGGTGTGTAATTAGGTGCCTGAACCCACTGATGTATACAAGGAGCCAGAGTAGGATACAGAAGGGGAGAAGAGAAAAAAAATAAATGAAAGGAGAAGTTGTATGGTTAAGCAAAAGAAATGAAAAGCAACTGAAACAGGATTGTGGCAGATCTGGTGTGGGAGTGTGGAGGCAAGAGGTCAGGAAGTGGCCCGGAGAGGAGTGAGAGGGCAGCACTCATGGAACAGGGTTGCTCCTGCTGAACTTTCAAGGAGCAGGAGCGACCAAATGAGTCGAGTGAGCTACCACTGAATGCTGGGGGATGGCAACTGCAACAAAAGCCAAGCTGCAGGCATGGCTGCGCTTGGTGAGAAGGTCAAAAATGGTTGAGCAGAGGAGACGTTGATTTTAGAAAGAACCATCAAAGCTAGTATTCATTTTAATGGTCAGATTTTGACAAAATTATAACTTCACATTTAAACATATTTATTGGATTGTTTATTGTTGCTCTTAACCTAACTAAAAACACTGTATTTTTTGGAGTATTTATTTATTTATTGAAGACTTTATTGTGCAATAAAAGTATAAAAGCACTATTTTGCACCTACATTAGTTGTTATGTGTCCTCATTGTCCTGTACATCCTCATTTTCATGACTATCTATGTCCCAGGTTCAAGAGAAGTGTACCAGTTTGGGTAACCAAGACATCATAGGTAACAGTCATAAGAAAAGGGTTATCAATGAAATTTTAAAAAATTTTTGAACTCAAAAGATAAATCATAAGATTTGGATTCAAACTCTTCTTTTAGTTCCTCTGGCTCTTCTATAAATGCCCTGTGTTTGAAGTAATGTAGCAGTTCAGGGTTATCTGTAGTAACACCTCTCGGTTTGGAAAATGAATGAGGTCTTTGTTGAGCGTTTACACTTTCATGATTTTGTTCAGCTATTCTTCTACTACAAGGATCAAGTTGCTCAGGTGTTTCTCTGTTCCTGGAAGATGGAGATTTAAAGTGTTCCGATGAAGTGTGACGTCAGTCAAAGGGGCCAGTTTGATCATCCACTCAGGGATTTTCAATTCTGGCTCCCTTTTCCCTTTGCTGTATTTCTAAGAGGCGCTCAGAAAGAGCTTGAGTACTCTGTCACATGATAACCATCTCATTTTGTTGTACATCACTAAATCACTGTACTGTGTCTTTTACTGTTCAGCAGGCAAAACTGTCAGTGATTCAGGGCCTTTGAAACAAGGGAGTTAACTACGTACAAGGATAACTGCATCACATTTTGCAACTCATTGATTCCGAGTTTTGCTACAAGAGCCTCTTGGGAAATGATGCATTGAAAACTAACAAGGTTTGGAATTTCACCTATTTTTTATCACTAGTTTGGTCAAGACATTGCAGTAAACACAACATTTCTTCCTTAAATAAATTGACTTTCATAACTGGACAATGTCTGGTCTATGCTATCCAATGTGATACTGAAGCAGGAACCAGTGGATAGATCTGCTATTAGCTGGATGTTAAGACCTTTACCAGTGTGTTCAACCAGCCTCAATATACTCAAATCTGATAACTGCAGTGCCATAAGTTGCTTTATATCACATCTTTGTTGCAGAAACCAACTTATAGTATTTCCAAAAAACACTCTTTATCTGTGTCTCTGTTATATACTCAGACATTGAGTTTGTTCTGAGAATGAGTCTTTGCTGCTCATCCAGCAAAACTGTAAGCTGTTTGGTTTTGTTTTATCTACTATTACTTGCAGGTGGGGAAATGCCATTTAAATTGTGTGTCTCTCATTTGGAAATTGAGTTGTAATTGCATGTGGGACACTAGAGGGCACTGTCGCTCCTCCAACAGACAGACACTTAAGACACCAGGTAAAAGTACTACGAAGTATTTTAATTCTTTTTCTTCCTTTATAAATAGTGCCCCTAAGCATCACAGCCACCATACACATGCAAATAAATACACTTATAATACACATACAATTCTTTCTCTATCTCCTCCACACCTCCCAGCGTTGTCTACTACCCTCCCGACTCTGGTTCCCTTGCTGGGTCTTTAGCAGTCCTTTCTATAGTCCTCGACTCGGAGTGCTTCTGTCCTTCCGACCACGTGACTTGCCAGCACTTCCAGGTCAGATGGAGAACTTGACTTTTCTTCAGCCAGGAAGTACTTTGGGGCTTCCGTCCCCATGACTTGGGAGTACTTTCGGGCTATGCAGTAAGTAGAAATACCCAGATCCTCCTGCGGCGTCTCCTGGCAGCACCAACAGTACCCAGCAGGGCTGTGAAGCCAAACTCCAGATCTCACGGTATCCGGGGCACCGGTATGCTGCAGGGAAATCGTCATCTAGCGTCTTGGGGGAGGCATTGTCACAGAGTAGCTGCCTTCCCCTATCCTTCCATTCTTTGGGTGTCCTGCTGGCCATCCATCACACGTGGATCCATTGACCATAGATTAGCTCCATGAGGTACAAATAAAAATTCAGCTATCCACTTGTCTTAGAACTTTCTGTGCTCATCAGGTATAGATCATACCTTTCCTCTTTTTCCTGGTGGTAGTCTCATTTGGCTGTAGCACACCTTCCTGTTCATCTTTAACATTTTTATTAACATATTGAATTGTGATGCTTTTGCTTTTGTATTTTGTCAAAAATCTATCTATGGTTTCCCTTGGTGTGGCAAATTGCTATGAAATCCCATCAAGCAAAAGGAAACATGATTTGATCACCACTGTTCTGTATGTTATGTTAGTTAATATAGAATTTACAATATTATTTTACAAGTTGCCACCTACAGAACCAGTAATGTATATGGTCCCGAATATATTGGCGTTGCCAAAAAAGAAAAAAAAAATTACAATCTCCATTTTGTATGAGTGAGTTATGTGGTTATAGAGTAGTCTGTTGACTAATCTATAAATTGTTATTTAAAGGTGTTTTGTGTAGTCCTTTGATTTTGGCATATTCCTTACTATTTTGGTACATTTTTGTTTGTTTTTGAATTTCTGTTTTGTGATTTTATATCTGATATTTTATGTATGTATGTATGTATGTATGTATGTATGTATGTATGTATGTATGTATTGTGAAAGATTGAGGCATGGTTGTCCTCTTGAACCCTCAGACCAGACGTCAGACACCAGATAAAAGTCCAATATGACTTTATTTTATCAATAAACGGTGCACAAAGCACCCTACACTCCACAATACTCATATAAATAAACAATAATCAATCAATAATCCAATCCTCCTCTCCCAGACGCGTTGCCACCCTTCCACCCAGCTCAGCTCGACGTCTGGGATTTCCCATAGTCTTTTTATAGTTCTTGACCCGGAAGTGTTTCGCCCTCTCTGTCCACGTGATTAGGAACACTTCCGGGTCATATAAAAACTCTTCTTCACCACGGAGGCACGTCGTTTCTTCCTGTCATGTGATCATGACGCACCTCCGGGTTATAGGGCACATAAGAGTCCGACAGCCTCCCTACAGCGACTCCTGGAGGCCCCCATGGTATCCAGCAGCGCTGTGCATATAAACTACAAAGTCCATGAGGCCCTGCTGGAATTCGGGGAACGTCCATGCTGTCGGGAGAGCTCCACCTGGCGGTACCACAGTATGTATGTATGTATGTATGTATGTATGTATGTATGTATGTATGTATTATTTTTTGTATTTTTATTCACTACCTTTTTTCTTTTGGGTGTTCCAAACTTTGATTAAAGAATTTATTGATTTCCTTGTGTTACTTATTCTTTATTCAATAGTTTCATAGTGGCCAGGGTTTTTCTGAGGGTTTCTCTTTCCATGTTTGGCAATTCATAACAGCAAGGGTAAAAGTAGCAACAGGAACAAATACAAAATACCATTTTGATTCTAGGAAACAAAGGCAGGTAGTCTGGCACAATAAATAATGACCAAAACATGATAAACAGGTTGAAGTATTGAACATATACTTCATGCAAACACCAACTTGACCAAAGGAATTTGTTTTTCTGAAGCATTTCTTTTCTTTATAAGGGTTGCCTTGAAAGTGAAGAAGTGCAAAATAAGCTTATAAAGTAGTTCCATGAAAAGACAATTGCTTTGTGTATCTTCTTACATTTTGAAGGACTGTTTTAAAAGAGAGGCATACAGTCAGTCTCCTTCCGTTTTCTGGAATTGCTTCCCTTTGTGGAAACCAAGAATTTGACTTCTTAGAGTCTCCTTGGCTGCATTATGGATCAATTTGTGTTGTGTGGCTCTCAACATGCTGTGCTTTGAAAAAAGAAAGTATGTGCTGAGGTTTTAAAGTTTCTCTCCGAAGCATCAGGTTTAAAGTTCATGAATAGGTTGTAGTTTTAAGATAAAGTTTATATCTCCCAAGACTTCAGATTCTATAAATAGAAGCGAATTTTTCGTTGAAATTTCTACTGCTGCTACAGACCAATATAATTTGTGATTCACATTGAGCTTTGGGATGAGTCACATCTTACACAGGCATAAGCATTTGCTTCTTGGTTAACTGCATTTGAAATATTGGAATTCAAGTTGTTTGTGAATCTCAAAGGGGCACATATTGTCCTTGAGGATTAAGCGATTAAATCTCAAGGATTATCCCTCAAAACCCCTTCACAGAAGCTGGAAGGTCGAATTTGTCATTAAAAGCACAGTTTCAAATACTGCTTAGAGAAGATATATTTTATTATAGTTTAGCATTAAATGTTCTGTTCAGCATTTTCTAAACAGCCTTGATGAGAAAACTTATTTGGAAATTCAATATTTTTTTCTAGCTTTATTATGTATATTTAAACATGACTTGAGGAATATAAGTGTGCAAGTTTTTTATTAGGAATATGAGTAGAAGACATTGGGAGATGACAAATAACTCTCTAAACAGCTTTTTGTTTAAATCAAAAATCCTGAAGGCAAACAAAACCATAAAAGTATTGTCAGCTGACATGTTTGTTATTTAACAGTATCACAATAAATAACTTGTACATTGACCTTGTGTAGTTCTTTTTTTAAATTTGTGTTCTTTCAATCTACTTAACCTGGTGAGGGTTGCACTGGCAGCATGCTGAGGTGGACAAACAAGGCCAACCTATTCTCCATCTGTCCCTGACTTTTTTACATCAATCAAATTCCATAAATATCCTGTCATAATGCTAATGCCAGGTGCACTAATTCAAAAGCAGAAAAAAACAACAAAATGTTGAAAATTTCACACCTCTTCCTGATTAAGTAATCAACTCAGATGCACAATTCTTTCACCAAATTCTGCCCAGAAAAACCTATTCAGACCCCAATCGGACATTCTGGCATGTGCAGAGAAGTGTCTGCATGAATGTTACGGTTTTATAACCAGTGCTTTATTATATCTGAGCAGATGTGAATTGCTCTCTCTGTTCTGTAGACAACTCGAAAATAATCACTGAAAATAGTCACACAATCACTCACAAACGTTCCTTATACATAAGCTTATTCCCCCCCCCACTCAAAAAAAGACATATACAGTAATCCCTCGCTATATCGCGCTTCGCCTTTCGCGGCTTCACTCCATCGCGGATTTTATATGTAAGCATATTTAAATATATATCGCGGATTTTTCGCTGCTTCCTGGGTTTCTGAGGACAATGGGTCTTTAAATTTCTGGTACATGCTTCCTCAGTTGGTTTGCCCAGTTGATTTCATACAAGGGACGCTATTGGCAGATGGCTGAGAAGCTACCCGGCTTACTTTTCTCTGTCTCTTGCGCTGCCTTTCTCTGATCCTGACGTAGGGTGTGTGAGCAGGGGGGCTGTTCGCACACCTAGACGATACGGACGCTCATCTAAAAATGCTGAAAGATTATCTTCACGTTGTGATCTTTTGTGCAGCTGCTTCCTGAAAAGACATGCTGCACGGAGCTTCGCATACTTAAAAGCTCGAAGGGCACGTATTGATTTTTTTATCTGTCTCTCTCTCTCTGCTCCTGACGGAGGGGGTGTGAGCTGCCGCCTTCAACAGCTTTGTGCCGCGGTGCTTCGCATACTTAAAAGCCAAACAGACATATTGATTTGTTTGCTTCACTCCTTTGAAGAGGAAGATATGTTTGCATTCTTTTAATTGTGAGACAGAACTGTCATCTCTGTCTTGTCATGGAGCACAGTTTAAACTTTTGAAAAAGAGACAAATGTTTGTTTGCAGTGTTTGAATAACATTCCTGTCTCTCTACAACCTCCTGTGTTTCTGCGCAAATCTGTGACCCAAGCATGACAATATAAAAATAACCATATAAACATATGGCTTCTACTTCGCGGATTTTCTTATTTCGCGGGTGGCTCTGGAACGCAACCCCCGCGATGGAGGAGGGATTACTGTATATATATTATTATATTATATTGAAAAATATCACTGGTATCATAATACACGTGTGCTTTGATGGTATATACTCAGCAAGAGAAATTTTGAGCATGCATGTTGTGTGCTACAGGCATCCATTGAAGTTTAGTAAGCTTAGTACAGATGTTTTAGCATACACAGTGTTGTAGTGCAGAGCTGTCGTTCCTGCCTCATGGCACGGACATTGTATGTTCTAACCATATATATATGCTGTATTTATTTACTCATTCAAAAACATTGTTCTATCTTCTTTTATTACCATATCTTCAGCAAGAGCAACTTCGCAAACATTATAAAATTAAATAATGGTTTGTGCCATTGCAGTCTGTCTCATTGTGGTTTGTCTCCATTGAAAACTTTGCCATTTTCATTTTGTCAGTATTGTTTTTATTGCGCGTGCACACAGAAAGTACGTAACATTTGGTGTTGATTGATTCTGTGAACTTAGTATCGACGTGCAGGTAGGTTGGCTTTTACAAAATCTAAGGCTTATATAAAAAAATGCAATACCATGTGATTAGTTCATTTCACATTCACTGTTCTGTGTATAAAGTACAATTTAACTCTTATGTGTGCTCTTCACCACTACAACACCACTTGGCATGAATCTTTCTCCGCAGGCTATGAAAATAACACAGACTGCAACAGGCAAAAAACAGGCACCATTTAGGAAAAAAAAAGTCATAGGATTTGAGCATACGTCAAATGCAGAATACAACTATTGAAGAAACAGAATTGCAGAGACTAAAGCAGAATAATATATAGCCTGTAGCTTCGAACATCTGCTCTCTGGAGGTGAGGTGGGTGTCAAAACTTCACCCACAATGCCCACTGTGAGCAAGAAACATATCCTTACCTCATGAAAATAGTACCAAGAATCTGTGATAAAATGTATTACTTCCAGTTTATTTGTTTATCACAAATCAAAAACTTGCTGCTTCATAATGAACGCATTTGGTAAGTTTTAAGTTATTTTCATGTCGGGAAATGCAAGTGCATTTAAGAAGAATTTTTTTTAATCTATAAAAAATGTTTTACTTATTTAGAATTCAGTTTCATTTTGCAAATTAATATATACCATGACTGAGAAGAAATAAATGTAATTTGAAAAATACCAGATTTATCCTTTAAGTGATCATTTAGAATTACACCACCAAAAAGCAGAACATAATCACATCACAAACACATCTATAGTCGTATAAGCATATGTGTATCAAGTAGGTAAATGAACAAAGCAGAGAACGGGCCTCTTGTTTTGGCCAAACAAACCAGCTGACTCTCTAGTGGTCCCCATCCTACATTGTCACAAAAAAATGAAAAACTTTAAAATTCAACCGAGTGAATTCATAGTTTACCAACAGATAAATGCGTTCATCTTTGCATTTTACACTCTTAGAAAGACAAAACAAAGGAGATTTATTTACAAGCAAAGAAAATTGCTTGTTTAACTTTGTGAACCAACAAGATTTTTTTGTCAGAATGAAAACTGTTGTGATGACAAGTGTCTTCTTCTGCTTTGTAATAATAATATGTACTTTTGCAATTTGTCTTTTACAAGATGGCACTAATGCAGCACATATCAAGCATGTGACAAAGCTTCTTTTGTGGTGAACCAGATGACATTATTCTCAAAAAGCAACAGAAATAATAAAGCATATAAAAGCCCATCTGCGGTGGGTTGGCACCCTGCCCAGGATTGTTTCCTGCCTTGTGCCCTGTGTTGGCTGGGATTGGCTCCAGCAGACCCCCGTGACCCTGTGTTTGGATTCAGCGGGTTGGAAAATGGATGGATGGATGGCTAAAAGCCCATAACATGGTGCTGGGTCAGGTTTAGAACTATCAGGGAGATAAAGGAAGTCATGTTCAATGCACTCATGGTAATTCTTGAAAAAAAGAAGCTAAGGAGCAGCCCTATGTAAAACTTGCAAGAGTCTGCTTCATTCCCCTGATTCTGCACAGTTACCTTGCGCATCCACCTACATAACTACTGTAGCTTCTAAATTAAATTGCTCGTAGCCTTTAAAAACTAAAGAATGTCCTCTGAAAGTCTAATAAATGAATATGCAAAATTACAGATAGCAAAAGAGACTCAAAGTTCCAGTAAATGAATAGTAAAAAAATCTGACAATTCAAAATAAGATTAGAACAGCTTCCACTTTTTCATACCTGCTCTTATTCTAAGGGAAAATAAGCAAAGTCCATTCCCAGTGATGCCACTACATTGAGGCCACCCTAGATCCCTTGAACAATGTACGATCATTAACTAAACAATTAAAAATGAAAAATATAGGCAAAGAAAGAACAAAATGCCCTGAGATGACTGACACACCAGGCCAGCAACAATTAAAAATGTCATGATCACAAAGAAAGGACTCAAACAACCAAGTTTACACTGAAAATGTTACAAAATTGTCAAAACGTGGTCCAGAATAACCATTATCCTGAAAGTGCTTTAATAACAATCAGTACTCTGACCTTGCCTGCTTCTTATTAAGAATTTTGGTTTTACTTCCAAGCTGAATGTACTGGTTATGACTCCGGCTTTGGAATTCTGATTAAAGTTTATCTACCATCTAGGTACTTAACCTCTGCCACTGAAAATAAAATGAAAGGTGCAATCTAGCAACCATGAAGGAGAATTTGTACCTTTCTCCTCTTTCAGTTGACTTGATCATGACAGTTAATTTGCCTCTTGAAGGTAGATCAAGGGTATATTTAGGCAGATCATAATCATAAAAAGGCAAACATAAATGTAGAGTCCTTTGTAGTTTTATTCCAGCAGGAGACTTCAAGTGCACTAATTGCAGTATTAAGCGGGTGATGATGCCAACAAGAAATAAATCAAGCATACAACTAGTTCCACATCTCAAATAGTCATTGCAATTTTGTGAATTAGTGATTGTATAAATGTGCAAAATATCCAGGACAAGGTTTGAAAAAATGTTTGTTAGTCTAAGGAGAATTATACTCTAGGCACAGCAAATTAAATTGGAATCACTTTCAAAACATTTTTTTGCAAATCTGTTACTTGCTATAAGGTGACATGTCTTTTATAGGAAAAAGTGAAGTAGTTTCTGGGATATTTATGAACATTTAATTCTGAAAGAGCACTCATTTAACAACATAAGTTTAATGCATTAAGTCAGAATTAGTTTTTGGCCTCTAGGTAGGTGATTTTCTACCTACTTCAGTAACTCACTCTTTGTTTAGATTCCGTCAGGACAAGTAATGGTAAACGCTGAAAACAGCCATGCCTAGTTAGGGATGTACCAACTAGAGAAAGTTCATTAAATGTAATTAAAACTGAAGACAAAATAAGGGTAGTATAAAAGAATAACTTTTCTTCAAGGAACTTCAAGACTAATTATCAGTAAAACCACCTCATTATGCAGTAACTTGGAGGTAAATATATTTCCAAGAGATTGATTTCTTGGCAGCAATCAAAGCTAGCGACTTACAAGATAACAATGACTAAGAGTTTTTAAGTGAACCAACATACAACCTCAACATCCAACCTTCATCCTTAATGTTTTCTTAAGAAGCATCTGTAATAAAATCAGTTGATGGAATTAAAAAATTAAAGGAACACTTTTTAATCAGAGTATGGCATTAAGTCAATGAAACTTCTGGGCTATTGATCTGGTCAGTTAAGTAGCAAAGGAGGATGTTAATCAGTTCACGCTGCTTTGTTGTTCATGAAATTAACAACTGGTGCATTAGAGGGGCAACAAGGAGAAGACCCCAAAAACTGGAATGTTTTTTCACAAGTTCTGCATTTGGCTAAGGTCAGTGTCCCTACTTTTAGCATGAGGCAATACCAGGACCCTACAGAGGTTGCACAGGTAGTCCATCTTCTCCAAGATGGCACATTAATACATACCATTGCTATGAGGTTTGCTGTGTTTCCCAGCACAGTCTCAATGGCATGGAGGAGATTCCAGGAGAACAGGCAGTTATTCTAGGAGAGCTGGACAGGGCCGTAGAAGGTCCTTAACCCATCAGCAGGACTGACCAGTATCTGCTCCTTTAGGCAAGGAGGAACAGGATGAGCACTGCCAGAGCCTACAAAATGACCTCCAGCAGGCCACTGGTGTGAACGTCTCTGACAAAATAATCAGAAACAGACTTCATGAGGGTGGCCTGAGGGCCCTGTGCTCACTGTCTGGCACCGCGGAGCTCAATTGGCATTTATCACAGAATACCAGAATTGGCAGGTCCACCACTGGTGCCCTTTGCTTTTCACAGATAAGAGCAGGTTCACTCTGAGCACATGTGACAGATGTGAAAGGCTCTGGAGAAGCCATGGAGAATGTTACGCTGCGTGTAACATTGTTCAGCATGACCGGTTTGATGGTGGGTCAGTGATGGTCTAGGGAGGCATTTCCATGGAGGGACGCACAGACCTCTACAGGCTAAACAACGGCAACTTGACTGCCATTAGGTATCGGGATGAAATCCTTGGACCCATTGTCAGACCCCAATCTGGTGCAGTGGGTCCTGTGTTCCTCCTGGTGCCCAGCCTCATGTGGCGAGAGTGTGCAGGGAGTTCCTGGAGGATGAAGGAATTGATACCATTGACTGGCTCCCATGCTCGCCAGACCTAAATCCAATAGAACACCTCTAGGATATTATGTTTCGGACCATCCGATGCCGCCAGGTTGCAGCTCAGACTGTCCAGGAGTTCAGTGATACCCTGGTCCAGATCTGGGAGGAGATCCCCCAGGATACTATCTGTCATATCATTAGGAGCATGCCACACCCTACACCCCGACATTGTCATGCATGCAAACAAATATGTGGGGGCCATACAAAATACTGAGTATGATTTTGCGTTGATGTAATGAAATTTCAGCAAAATGGACTTGCCTGCCACATCATTTTTTCACTTTGATTTTTGGGGTGTCTTTGAATTCAGCCCTCTGTAGGTTGATAATTTTCATTTCAAATGATGTGGCATCCTTTCATTCATAACACATTACCCAGTCCATATCAGTAAAAATATTGAGCAGGATTTTTTTCCCATTAAGATCTGATGTGCTGTCAAAGTGTTCCCTTACATGTTTTGAGCAGTTTATTATGTCAAAACAAAGAACATTCATTAACCCAGAAATAATTCACTGTGCAAAAGAAAACAATGAAAAAAACCATATATTCCACATACATGTCAGCCATACTGTATAACAATCCATTACCATCAGAACAATAATGAAAGTGGCAGGTCAGTCATTAAATAAATAGACAAATGCCAATAACCTCTGATGATGACAAGATGGGATGTGTACTGTAGAAGACTTGCAGGCCTAGGTAAGTCATTACTGGACTACAAGATTTTGTTTTCCTCAAATTTTTACCTGCTGGTCTTAACTTGATATATTCTTGGATGCATATGCATCTTAATGAATCCAAATGCATTAAAAACTGAATATTTTAAAATGAGTCTATAGATATGAATATATTTGTATATATCTGTGTAGTTTGCATAGTGATTTTGTATTTTATTGCATGTTTTCTTTTTTATTTTGACTATAATGTAATTTTGCTGAAAGCTCCGGGCTTATTTGCTGAAATGCATCATATTAAGAATAAATTAAACTGAACTGAATTAATTAAGAGATGCTCCATTGTTTTCTGTATTTTAATCAAAGCTCAAAATGTATGATTAGAATTACTGTTCAGGCTGCCTGTATTTGTTTTTAATAATTGTGTCAGTTGTCGTATTTAGCTCTTTCTTCAACATTCTCTTTTTCTTTTCTGCATAGTGAGGTGACACAACATTTTCTGCAGCTAGTAAGTAATGTGCTGAGAAGTGCTGTGCCCCTCTCTGCTCTTTGAGCTGGTTCAGAATATGGTGAGACCCAGCTTCACTATGCTGAACTGACAAAACAACACACTTTGAAAGCATATCTTTGTATCCCTTCTAAGACAAAGGGGTTCATCTTGCAGTACTATGCTATGAAAAGATGATGTTTGTTTCTTAGTAATATGCTAATATATGATTCTGTATCATTCTTTGCAGAGGTGGAAATAACTTGATAGTCAAGTTGTGGCTGCAGAAAAAACACTTTTAATGAGATTTAATGTGATGCCGCTGGTCTGACTTTCCCTCTATCTGTAGCTCTTCTAGAAGCAATATATTACTGATGGTAACAGTTTTCAGCATCCTAGGTATGTTCAAAACGTAATAAAATGCAACTCCATTATTCGGTCTTTAACTTTTTTTTTTTTTTCAAAATGAAAATGAAGGTGGCACATCCCTGCTAAGTAAGCAGAACTACGTTCAAGCATATTGTCAGTTGTATCAGCCAGTCCTGTTACTTTTTTAGCATTCTTCACAAGGATTTAAAAGAGCTGAAATAGGTTCCATGCGAATAAGAGAATCTATGAGCTAAAATGAGTTATCATGGGTTAGAATCAAAATGCAAACAACCTTAGCAATTGAAAGACTTTAAAGGTCTGCCTCTGACTTCAGTCTTAAAACAACAGATTGAATTTGGTTGGGGTCAAATCCCTGGACTCCATGTATCATAGTACATACTCAACACTAGCAGTCTGAGAAGGGCTGGGACACGATTTAGTAAAGATCAATTGAAATAATACAATGTAAGGACCAGCACGGTGTGAGGGTTTAGCATTTATGGACCAGCACATTATTCAAGAAACCTTCATAACACCTTTATGAACACCCATTGCTATGTGTTGATTATGGGAGAAAAAACCTGGACAAACCACCAACAGGTTGCACATACAAGACTCCACTCTTACACATTATTCCACTATTACCATTGTGTTGCCTGTCCGTTGAGTGCTTACCACACCCTGCTTCATCATAACTGGTGTTTATTTTGTGTAGTTGGAACATCTCTTAACTAGCATTGAGACATCTTCAGCAGTGAGTCCCACAACTCTTTCTGCAGCCAATAACAAATTGTTTCACATAAGGAAACAATGAACATTAATAATCCATGAAATATTCTGAAGCAGCATGTACTGTAGCTAAAACAGCAGAAGTGATGTTAGCAGCAAACGGTAACCTTTGCTGCTGGCTAGGAATAATTTCACCATAAATATCAGTGGTATACATATTTGTATATTAGTGTGTACAATCAGCTGCAACATTAAAACAACATGTCTAATATTTTGTAGGCCCCCCCAGTGCCACCAAATCAGCTCTGACCTGTTGATGCATGGGCTCCACGACACCTCTGAAGGTGTCTTGTGGTATCTGGCACTAAGCCACTAGAAGCAGATCCTTTAAGTCCTGTAAGTTTCGAGATTGGGCCTTTACATATCAGACTTCTTTTTCGAGCATATCACACAGAGGCTCAATAGGACTGCAGTTTGAGGAATTTGGACACCAAGTCAACAACAACAACATTTATTTATATATTACACTTTCATACAAACTATGTAGCTCAAAGTGCCTTATAAGACATGGAAAAACATTAAGATTAGGCAATAATAATAATGAATAAGTAGCAAAAACCAAAAGGTAAGGTCAGATGACTGGGAGGACAGAAGAAGCAAAAAGAAACTCCAGTTAGGCTGTAAAAGAAAACAAAATCTGCAGGGGTTCCAATGCCACAAGACCACCCAGTCCCCACTGTACATTCTACCCAACATAAATGTTCCTAAATCATTCCTTTTTGTTATCAGGCTTCACATGATAGGATTTGATGAAGCTGGTCTTGTGGACAGCGGAGTCATCTGCCTTCGTTCCATCATCACAGATGGCTTTATGGTGCGCCTTGATCAGAAGAACTGAAAAAGACCACAGAAAATAGTAGAGATTAGTAAAGATTGCTGGTCCCTGAAAAACATGATAATTCAATGCCCATATTGTCTATTAGAAATAAAACTAAAATGTAGTTACAAAAAAAAACCAAATTAAAATAATGAGCTTTTAGCGGTTTTTTGAAGGATAGGAAAGGATTCTGCTACCAATTTAACATCGTATTTACCTGAGAAATTACAGAAACCATCAGACTCACTCTGTAGACCTACCAATGGCTAAGCCCTAGAGGCATGCTGGAAAAGGGTTTAAAGGGTTTAAATGCTGATGCCTGCTAGTGGAACAGTAATTCTACTTCAGAAGCTACGCAGGCAAAAATGCATGCATTGGCAGTAAATAAGAGAGTCCCGATGACAGGCCAGAGACAAGACAGAGAAAACGAGCAATAGATGGTAGGAAGGAACATATATGTATTGTACTGTAGTCCATGTGTGTGTGTTCCAGTGACGTTACTAGATATTATCTTTTGTTTGTTTCCTACGTTTATTAACTTTGATATTTTTGCTTTTAAATACATTTTAAAGACAGTGCACAAAACCTTTAATATTTTGGTTATTTTGACTTCACCTACTTTGGTAACATTGTGGCGACAGACGGCGAGTCCAACCAATGTCGGATTAAAAAGGTAATGGCTGTTATGCGCTGTTTTTGCCCTATCTGGAAATCCAACAGCATTGCCTTACCTGCTAAAATTCGCCTTATGAATTTCATTGTAATTCCTACTGCTATCTATGCCAGTGAAATGTGGAAGGCACCTATAACTATTGCAAAATGCCTGAATGTGTTCCAGCAACGGTGCCTCTGACTGATCCATTGTATCTCATACCGTGACCATGTCGGAAATGAAGAAGTACATCGTTAAACAACCACCTTCTAGCCGATATTATCACTAAAAACTACCAAAGGTGGCCATACTGTGGTCGCCAGTGCACAGGAAATGGAAGTAACGTTGACCAAAGCAAACCTGGAGGCTCACCTTTCTCAAAGACCTCCATACAGTCAACCTGGCATGCAACGAAATTGAGGCCATTGAAGTTGATGGAGCTTGATTGCAATTGCCTGATGCCTAATGCAAAACCCAGTGCAGGAGGAAATAATTCTAAGTAAAATTAAGTATATATTTTATTTATTCTATATTTTACTATTTTGGTATTTGATTAACATTTTCATGTGTAGTACTGTGTCATTTTTGATTATTTTTTAATCAATATCTTGTAGAGATATCAGCTAAATCATTTAATACTTTACTCTGCATTTTCCATAACAAAAACGTAATGAAACAGTGCCCTAAAAGGGACACAAAGTGAAAATAATTTGTGCAACTCCTCTAAGGATAGAGAAAAAAATCACATGTTGGTATGCATTTCTGTTGATACCACAAAATCAAAGTCATAGTATATTTTAAAATTCTGCAACATATTAAATATAGCAGTAGATGCTCACAACTTATTTTTCTTTAATGAAGATGCATAAATTCCAGTGATTCAAATGAAAATCTGTAACTTTGATGTAAGATGGTATCATATTAAAAGCACCCCAGCTTTTAGTCTTTTAAAAGTACAGCATTTGCTGCCTTGAACGACCAGTCTGGCCATTCATCAATATTGATATTGCTGTTATTTGCTGTGTCAACAGGCTGTTTGCTAATAGTGCTCTTAAGGGAGGCGCTCGCTTACTGAAAACGATGATGCTTCTGACTAATGGTATGTATTTCAGCATGTTTTGATTCACACTGATTATGAAATGCCGTTTTTTTTCTTCTGCCATTTTCTTCTGCCACACTCTTTTGTAACCAGGTGAACATTATCAGAGATATTCATAGCTAGCTTGAAACCAGCAGAATAGGAAAGTACCAGGAGAAACACAGTAATCATAATGTGAGATGACATAAGTAACTTAGTGCATCCTGGGTAAAAAAAATCTTTGCAAGAGCTACACTTCCAGCATACAGTCCCCAGAAATTGTCACAGGCCAACACATCTGGCATAATAGTACTGGGAGAGTTGTGAGAAGTGCTGGTATGAAAGAAAACAGACGAAACTCCAAAGAGTAAAACACAGAAGTACTGGGACTGCATACTGAGGAGTACCAGCTCAGTTCAAACACTGCCAGTGGGCAAGAAAAGCCCATGATACTGAAAAGAGTGGAGTACCAGCACACTTCAAGCACTGGCTATTAGTACACCTCATCTTAAATTCTTCCAATAGAATTGCTGGGTAATTATAGGTCATAATATAAGAATTTAAATTTTATAAATTTTACCTCACTAGGACAACTTCAAAAACAAATACTGAGTATGTTTGTTTCATAAATTTATTTTGAGCGTTAAACATTTTTTCATATGTTGTTATTTCTTATTAATATTTGGAAGTATTAAGTATTCATATTTGCATCTGATAATATAGTATTTTGTTTAAGAGTTACTTATTTAATGTTAGTTTGTTTTGGATTCTCCCACAACGTTATCCTGTTCTTTAGTGGGAACCACTATTTTAGGAAAAGGTTGCTATGAATCGGCAACCCATTACTGGCGCAGGAGTTGTATGTGATAGCGTCACATGTTTGATAGTATAAAGGTTGGCATCACAGAACATCATTCAAGGTTATTATAATTTCTCGAATACTTAGAGTGTGTAAGTTTTTGAAATTTCTTTTTTTTTAAAGGATGGCTTGATTTCCTGGTTTCAAACTTATTTGTTTTTGACTACAATTCATTTTCTGGTCATCTCTTGCTTTACTGTCTGCCACTTTTAAACCCCAGGGCAGAACACTATATAATCCAAAGTCCAAAGGTTCCTGGCTTTAATAAACATACAAAAATTGTATTGTATAGGCTAGGAATTGTGTTTTTCCTGTGTTTCTTTCCCTTTATGTAAGATTAACTGCAACCAGGACAGAGTTGTTTGACGGTCATTAGAAAACAAAAAACTAATCAGGTGGGTGTTTAAGATTTTTTTTCTTTTTGCCCACTTTTTTAATATGCAGTTGCAGAGGTAAAGTACCTAGTTACCAGATTCAGTTGTGGAAAGTATAAAAAACAGCAGTTAATACACACAAGTTTTCCTAATTCTTAGATAGCAAAATTTGAAGGGATATTCAGAAAGCTTCAATCATGAACATTTTTAGCTTTTCTGGGGAATCTAAGTTGTATACTTAAATTGGTATCTGTCATGTTGTTTGGGTTCTGGTATGTATTAATTTAAACATAGGTGAATGTAACACACCACAATGCATTTTTATGCATTTTTACTGAAACATTTAGAAAAATGTTGTACTTACAGGTCAGCCACATTGTAACTCTCATTCTGACTACTTTCTAGGAAACATCTGACCATCAATAATTAACTAAAGCATAAATAGAAATGTTATAAAATTACCTAGAGTGAGCAAATCCTCATCCCTTCACCCACCAATGAAGTCATTTCACAGTATGCATAATAAATTTGTAGGATAAAATGGGCGCTGCTCATTCTTCTAGGCTTTAGGGGCACACCAGGCTTACAAGAAAGGAGATTTAACAGAAATCCAGCTGCGCCAAACCCCAATTTACATTCCAATGTAAGTGACCGAAGTCTTCATTCCAGGATCTGCCTGTACTTTATCTGATAACAGGGGTGTAAATCAGCATTGAAGTGACATCTTTGTAGAGGCCCCCCTCTTCAGGCTTCTTGAGCCAGAAGGTGTGAAATGGACTCAAGCAAAAAACAAAGAGCTGTAAATCAACGCATGGAAACTCAGATGAACAGAAGAACTCGCCTATGAGGAGACACTAATTATATAAGTGAAAGCTATTTTAATCCAATCAGGAGAATTTATACATTACCTTAAAACTCACTACAACATCCTGAAAATTATCCTTGGCTCTTTCAAGTGGCTCTCTCAAGGGAACTCTCAAGGGATTCCCTGGGGCACTCTGCCCAGGGTCGCTCCTGAGCACACTCTCCAAAATGACTGAAAATCTCTGAAACATCTCTCTGAAAATAAAAAGCTGAGAACTGCCAATGTCTTACTCTTTGTGGATAGGAAAGCGACAATCTCTCTGCCAAACCAAGCTGTGGGCCAGTGGGCTGAAAAGGCTAAGAACAAGCCATTACTTCAAGTAGGGGATTCCAGCATCTAAACTCATGTGCCAGAAAGAGTAATCGTTTTTCCTATGAAGTTGCAGATGAGACAGCAAAGATCTTAACTGCACACCTGAACAAGGACCATGTTGCAAAGAGAATGATTGCACTCCAATGCAAGAAGAATCCTTCACTTGAACCCAGACCGGAAACAAAGTAAATACTCAGCACAACATCAGACATCATTTTATCTTTATATATGTATATATTGTCACGCATGCACGATTAGGGAGCCGTGGAATGACCCAAAACGTGACGCGAAAGCATATGTCAGACGGGAATGGCGGGGTACTAACCTCTCTTACTTTATCTCTGCAGAAAAAGGGACGCACCACCGCCATGAATCCTCCTGAAAACATGAAAACAATACCTCACTTCCGCCTTCCCTCTGTCTCTCCCAGATGACGTCAGCAATCCCAGCATCCATCACAGTTCCTTCCCAGCAGTCCATTCACGTACTTCCAGTCCCCCCATATAAATGTTCCTCTCTCCGCCATTATGGCGCTGTATATTGAATGCCAGTTTATGAACGTTTTGTTCTGTAAAAACTATATTTCTTTACAGTATACGGGGCCAGAAACCCCAAACCTTTATGTGCCTGGAGTTATTCTTTCACAATATATATATATATATATATATATATATATATATATATCCATCCATTTTCCAACCCGCTGAATCCGAACACAGGGTCACGGGGGTCTGCTGGAGCCAAGCCCAGCCAACACAGGGCACAAGGCAGGGAACCAATCCTGGGCAGGATGCCAACCCACCGCAGTATATATATATATATATATATATATATATATATATATATATATATATATATATATATAATTATAGTGACATATGTGTGCATGGGAGGTAGTTTAAGGACCTGAATGAGGGAAATAACACACCAGACCAGGGGGTGGCAGAGTGTACTGACCCTTTCTCTCTTTCCACTGCAGACCAATTATGGGAAATTTCGGCTGGTTCTGAGGGCGTCACTTCTGGTTCTGGCTCTGATGATGTCACTTCCTGTCCTCTCCTTTAAAACTACCATCTTTGCCTCATCAAGACAGTTCTGTTCGGAACTCAAATCTGTACTCAATTGTATACAACACTTAACTCTTTTCAGCCAGGAAACAATATACGGGTGGCTGCCCCAACTCTTTTTGTGGCTCACTTGTCTCTCCGTTGACAATATATATATATGCAGTTATTATATTTCTATAATCCTAGTGTTTTATCAATAAATTGTATTATTCTGTTTCTTAAAACGATTGTGTCCAGTCTAACGGCTGGAGATGCACCTCCAACAATAGAGAAAGGTAAGGTAAATAAAGTAGCAGTCTTGTCAAATTATGTACTTAATTACCGGCATTGCAGAAAGTAAGACCAGTAATTGATTAACTGAGTTAAATCACTCCTCCTTCCCACATTATTATCACTGTCCCTGGGTAGGCAAGTTAAAATTAAGTTTCATTTCCTACAAGGTGCATTAAAACTAGCAATACAATTTACTATTAAAATTCTAAATTGTTATTCATATTTTTAATAACTTGTAGACAGCAAACTAAAGCCTAAATGATTAAAAGTTATAAAATAATGGATTGCATTAAATTTTGTTATACATAATTATGGTACAAAAAAAATCTCAATGGACAACATTCTCAAAAGAAAATTAACTTATAATACTTTTGTTTTACAACACATTTACCATGTTTTGACCAAATCAGAGTTCACAGTCCTATCTCTCTGTTTCCCCTGCTCACAGAAGGAATGACAGTCCTATTCAATCATTTGAACAAAGTTTTGAGAGATAATATCTATTACTACATTGTCAGGAAGCTGCCTCAGAAAATAAAATATCATGCATTTATTTTTTTTTAAATTGGAATTACATTACACTTAAACTGCTGTTGTCTTTTTCATTTCAAAAAAGTAGAGTGTTGTACCATGTTAGTCATAGACTGATACAGGAGAAAGTAGGGTGAAATGACACCTGTTATTGGCTAACTAAATAGATTACAGGCCTGATGAAGGGGCCTTAGCTGCCTCGAAAGCTTACATTTATAATCTGTTTAGTTAGCCAATAAAAGGTGTCATTTCACCCTACTTTCCCCTGTACATTTCAAAAAAGAATGGTGAAAAAGACTTGGAAACTTTAACAGGTTATATTTTTATACTGACAAAAAGACAGACTTGAGGCATACTGCATATTTTGTTTATAAATGAAACATTCACAAATGAAAATATGTGTGTCCATTCGGTGTCTCCAGGTACAACATTAACATTTATCTTCTCCAAAGGTACATGTGGCCTTTATGATGAACTTTATATTGTGTTGAAATTTTTGAAAGGATAACATCCATTCCTGATAACAGACAGCCTGACAAGGGCCAGTTATTTTGCAGTATTTGAATGTGAACGTTTCATATTTTTTTTAAGAATAAGCCTGAATACCATTTAAGATTAGTACTATGAATTATGTATAATCTCTTCTAAATTGTTA
Source organism: Erpetoichthys calabaricus (assembly GCF_900747795.2). Lineage (NCBI taxonomy): Eukaryota > Metazoa > Chordata > Cladistia > Polypteriformes > Polypteridae > Erpetoichthys > Erpetoichthys calabaricus. The sequence goes on from NC_041410.2 coordinate 37,491,841, forward strand.
ATTATTTTATTAATAGACTATCAGAAGTGATTCATTGTTTATCTCCTTCATTTGCTTATTAAAATAATTATATATTCAGTTAAGGCTGCACTTTACAGAGTATTTCTAGAATTTCTAGATATTCATAGACTGGCAGGTATTACGACTTTTGAAAAATATGTTATGTAATTAATGTATTTTTAGGTTTAAAAAACCTCATTGACTTATACAGTATCTATTCTAAGTGATGCTGTTGATGATCCAGGTTCACTATTTCTTCTTTCTTTTTCTTCTTTTTCCAAAACATAAGGTGTTTCCATATCAACCCTTTCGGCATATATACTAATAGCCTTTACTTATTTGTTTACTTTTTGTAAAAAACTGTTTTCACTTTATATGCTCACTGTACAAGACTTCCTATTGATCTATTTTGTGCCTTTTAAATTTATTGTGACCCAGAACCCTATATCACCATTTGATTTAAACAGTACTTTAAAAATATTTCAATTTCCACTAAAAAATTCAATCATCATCATACTCAGCTCCAACTTGTGCAACAATTTTGTCTTCCTCCTTCTTATAAGCATGTCATAATGGACTATCCCCAACCCATTCCTTCAGTAATGTCCACCAAAAGTTCCTAGCGTATTCCCTTCTCTCCTTATATACAGTGGAACCTTGGTTTGCGAGCATAATTCGCTCCGGAAATGTGCTCGTAAGTCCAAAGCACTCGTATATCAAAGTGAATTTCCCCATAAGAAATAATGGAAACTCAGATGATTTGTTCCACAACCCAAAACTATTCATATAAAAATGATTAATACAAAATATAAAGTAAAAATACATAAAACAAATTAACCTACACTTTACCTTTAAAAAAAATCATGGCTGGTGTGAGTGAGTTTCTAAACTCTTGTGGGATTGCACCCAATGGGACGACAGGCGGAAGAACGTCCCAAAACAATCGCAGTCTCCCGGCGCTGTAGCAGTTCGCCATAAAAGTGAATCCGAAAAGATCATGGACATGCTATAAGCACCTGCCGTCGATGGGTGATACAAGGAACAAGGAACATTATAAATAGGCAGGGCCCTGCCTAACTGCTCTGTCTGTGTATAGGAGAGCGGCAGATCCCGCTACAATAAATAACCGCACTGTTGCTGTTTCAAGCTGAATAAAGCTGGTGTTGCTAAAGTACTGAGAATCAGCTTCGTGTTTTAGGGTGCAAGACGGGGACTCGCACGTCACAGCACACACGTGCGCGCGATCACACACACGCACACACACACATACACGCACACACGAGCGTGCGCACACACAGTCACAATGCTAATGCTGCAGTAAACAGTATATGCTCGTACTGATGTTGACTATATGAGTGAGGCACGCCGACTCAGACGGAGAATAGGAGACAATTGCCCCCAATCCCGCAAGCGAGAGAGAGAGAAGAACCATCAGCTCAGTTGTGATTACATGACACTCAGCAGACAAAGCGTATACATACTACTCGTACTGCAAGACCTCATTTGTTTATCAAGTCAAAATTTATTAAAAATTTTTGCTCATCTTGCAAAACACTCGTAAACCAAGTTACTCGCAAACCGAGGTTCCATTGTATTCCTCTTTCTAGACCACTCATCTGTTGTGGCTTCATCAATCCTTCCTCCCAAGATTGCTTTGTTGTTTCCCTTATTTTTATTTATTCTGTTGTTTTTTTTTATTTGTTTTGTGATATATGTTGCTGAAAATTTTTTTATTTTGATTTTTAATTTGATATTTTGCTCTTTACTCGTTTTTGCATGTTTCTGTTTGTTTCCTGATTTCGTTATTTTTTTCTTGCTCTATTTTCTGGGGGGTATTTTTCGTACATGGATTACTCGTTTAGCTGGATATAATTGTTGATGATTTGGCATGATCCTGGATCTGTCAGTTTTCAAAACTCTTGCTGGAAGTGTTGTCATAGCAAGGATTAGCTCACACACTTAATCAGTCTCCGTGCGTGGAATTCATTTAGTCATGACTTCGCCGTTCATGAATGAGCGACCAATTGATATCGGTACGCAAATTATAAGAAGAGAATTTCATATAGAGAGGGGTTTGTGCGATCGGCAAGATCCTTTATTGCTCCCGGAGGAAATTCTTTTCGAAAGATACCACTTTAGCCAAGGGGGAATATTGTACCTCAAAAATTTATTAGGACCTTATATTCGAAGTCAAACTCGGCGAAGTCGGGCTCTCACAACCACACAGACAGTATGCATTTCTTTGAGGTTTTTTGCAAGAGGCACTTTTTTTATATACTGTAGGCGATGCGGAAAATCTAACTAAAAGTGCAGTTTGCCAGGCAATTCATAAAGTCTGTTTGGCTCTGAAATATTTCCTTCGGGTTTTCATAGTGTTTCCTGGACACCTGCGTGTGCAGACAAAAGAGGAGTTTCATGCCATTGCAGGTAGGTAATACACAGGCAAAAACACCCACAGTTCCATAAAGAATCTCACAATCAGCCTAACATTCTCATTACCCAGGGTTTCCAAATGTGATTGGGGCATATGGGACTGATCACAGTGGAGTTTGATCAAACATTATTTGGAAAATGTACCTCTCCTCCTGATGAATAATCAGACACAGTGTCTTCATCAAATATTTGATCTTCGTCAAATATCTCGTTGGTCAGACACAGGTTCTAGGGATATGACATTCCCTGCAACTGACCCAACAAAAAAAGAGGGCTATATGGAACCTACGTTTGGCACACATTGAGGACAAATATATGCAATGACCATCCTTTACCTGAAATGAAGTGACCACTGCATCCTGCCACTGGTTCTGAGGAGGAGCGTTACCCTGGAATGCCCTCAGAAACAGGGCAATGGGCATTTTGCTGGAGAGCCAGCTCTTCTGCAGGGGTTAGGTCTGGACTGCGTGGACCTCCACCTGTTTTTTGCTTGTCTGCCTTTGTATTAGCTTTAAAATTAACGTTCTTTACATTATATATGATTCTTTATGTCAACAGTTCTTTAAATAGTTACAGTTGGGCAAAAAAGTATTTAGTCAGCTACCAATTGTGCAAGTTCTCCCACTTAAAAAGATGAGAGAGGCCTGTAATTTTCATCATAGGTATACCTCAACTATGAGAGACAAAATGAGAAAAAAATCCAGAAAATCACATTGTCTGATTTTTAAAGAATTTATTTGCAAATTATGGTGGAAACAAAGTATTTGGTCACCTATAAACAAGCAGGATTTCTGGCTCTCATAGACCTGTAACTTCTTCTGTAAGAGGCAACACAGGATTACTAATCAATGTAAAAAGAGCAGGGGGGTATTTTCCGTACGTCACTTAAATCATCCGAGATCAGATTCCTCATCTTGGATGAGTTAATGCCAGTGAAACTCATCCGGGATAAGTCAGTTTTTCAAACGCAGCTGTGTAGTAGATTAGTCTAGCTGGATCTAATCATCCGAGATGAATGTGCTGCGCCCGCGCTGACTGAAAAGCCCATATATATTGAGTCTAGAAAACATGATCAGCAAGTCTTTGATAGGCTGTAACAAAATGACAAAAGAACGGGCGCATTTTTTTTTCACATAAGTGGAGCAAGACCTTTTATTCGAAGGACATGAAGACTTTCAAGATTTAATATGCACAAGGGGTAACACTGCAAAAGCAGCAAAAAACAGAAAAGACGGCTGGCAAAAACTGGCCGACAAATTAAACGCGTGTGCATTGTACTTACTGAAAGCAGTGTTTCATTTTCTATGTGTCAGATTAATTATTATTTAATATGTCATAATTCCAGATCAAACGTGAGCACAAGGAGAACACGGGAACAGGTTAAAGTGAAGTACAAGAATATACTTCAAACTGGTAAATATTGGTATATACAGTGGGGCAAGAACGTATTTAGTCAGCCACCAATTGTGCAAGTTCTCCCACTTAAAAAGATGACAGAGGCCTGTAATTTTTATCATAGGTATACCTCAACTATGAGAGACAAAATGAAAAAAAAATCCAGAAAATCACATTGTCTGATTTTTAAAGAATTTATTTGCAAATTATGGTGGAAAAAAAGTATTTGGTCACCTACAAACAAGCAGGATTTCTGGCTCTCACAGACCTGTAACTTCTTCTGTAAGAGGCTCCTCTGTCCTCCACTCGTTACCAGTATTAATGACACCTGTTTGAACTCGTTATCAATATAAAAGACACCTGTCCACAACCTCAAACAGTCACACTCCAAACTCCACTATGGCCAAGACCAAAGAGCTGTCAAAAGACACCAGAAACAAAATTGTAGACCTGCACCAGGCTGGGAAGACTGAATCTGCAATAGGTAAACAGCTTGGTGTGAAGAAATCAACTGTGGGAGCAATTATTAGAAAATGGAAGACATACAAGACCACTGATAATCTCCCTCGATCTTGGGGCTCCACGCAAGATCTCACCCCATGTGGTCAAAATGATCACAAGAACGGTGAGCAAAAATCCCAGAACCACACGGGGGGAACCTAGTGAATGACCTGCAGAGAGCTGGTAACAAAGTAACAAAGGCTACCATCAGTAACACACTACGCCGCCAGGGACTCAAATCCTGCAGTGCCAGACGTGTCTCCCTGTTTAAGCCAGTACATGTGCAGGCCCATCTGAAGTTTGCTAGAGAGCATTTTGATGATCCAGAAGAGGATTGGGAGAATGTCATTTGGTCAGATGAAACCAAAATACAACTTTTTGGTAAAAACTCTACTCGTCGTGTTTGGAGGAGAAAGAATGCTGAGTTGCATCCAAAGAACACCATACCTACTGTAAAACATGGGGGTGGAAACATCATGCTTTGGGGCTGTTTTACTGCAAAGGAACCAGGACGACTGATCCTTTTAAAGGATCAATGAATGGGGACATGTATCATCAGATTTTGAGTGAAAACCTCCTTCCATCAGCAAGGGCATTGAAGATGAAACGTGGCTGGGTCTTTCAGCATGACAATGATCCCAAACACACCGCCTGGGTAATGAAGGAGTGGCTTCGTAAGAAGCATTTCAAGGTGCTGGAGTGGCCTAGCCAGTCTCCAGATCTCAACCCCATAGAAAATCTTTGGAGGGAGTTGAAAGTCTGTGTTGCCCAGCGACAGCCCCAAAACATCACTGCTCTAGAGGAGATCTGCATGGAGGAATGGGCCAAAATACCAGCAACAGTGTGTGAAAACCTTGTGAAGACTTACAGAAAACATTTGACCTCTGTCATTGCCAACAAAGGGTATATAACAAAGTATTGAGATGAACTTTTGTTATTGACCAAATACTTTTTTTCCACCATAATTTGCAAATAAATTCTTCAAAAATCAGACAAAGTGATTTTCTGGATTTTTTTTTCTCATTTTGTCTCTCATAGTTGAGGTATACCTATGATAAAAATTACATGCCTCTGTCATCTTTTTAAGTGGGAGAACTTGCACAATTGGTGGCTGACTAAATACATTCTTGCCCCACTGTATATACCAATATTTACCAGTCTGAAGTATATTCTTATACTTCACTTTAACCTGTTCCCGTGTTCTCCTTGTGCTCACGTTTGATCTGGAATTATGACATATTAAATAATAATTAATCTGACACATAGAAAATGAAACGCTGCTTTCAGTAAGTACAATGCACACATGTTTAATTTGTCGGCCACTTTTTGCCAGCCGTCTTTTCTGTTTTTTGCTGCTTTTGCAGTGTTACCCCTTGTGCATATTAAATCTTGAAATTCTTCATGTCCTTCGAATAAAAGGTCTTGCTCCGCTTATGTGAAAAAAAAATGTGCCCGTTCTTTTGTCATTTTGTTACAGCCTATCAAAGACTTGCTGATCATGTTTTCTAGACTCAATATATATGGGCTTTTCAGTCAGCGTGGGCGCAGCACATTCATCTCGGATGATTAGGTTCAGCTAGACTAATCTACTACACGGTTGCGTTTGAAAAACTGACTTATCCCGGATGAGTTTCACTGGCATTAACTCATCCAAGATGAGGCATCTGATCTCGGATGATTTAAGTGACGTACGGAAAATAGCCCCCTGCTCTTTTTACATTGATTAGTAATCCTGTGTTGCTTGGCTTACCTTCACAAAGCACAAAAAAGGGAAAGTGAATAAATTCACAAAAGGGAAAAAGGTCAACCATTGCAAAGTTCCTTTAATATTTATCATTAATTGGAAGGATTCACAGGGACTCTAAAACAAACAGAGGCAGAAGAAAAAAAAATCAATGAAACCAAAGTGGTTTGCCAAAAAGGAAAACCCGAAGGAAACAGATCCAAAAACAGAACCAGACAGTACTGTGATTTCAAAGTAGGAGCCCCAAATCCAGAGAAATACAAAAAAGCACAAACCAAGTAGTCAGAAACAACTGCAATGATCAGGCTGCTGTGTAACATCATCTTCTCCAATATATACTGCTGGTGGCAGTCCCCCAACTACATTATTAGGTGGTTCTGTCACTTAGGTTCTGTATAAACTGAACAAGGCAAAAAACAAGCACATAAAACTAACATAATACAAAACTGCAAAGTAATTAACACACAACAGAAAATTCAATAAAATGCAGAATGAAAACAAAATCATAATTAATAACACAAAATAATATCTAAAATACAACAAAAATAAAACACACTCAAGCCATGGATAAAGCCCTTATTCGTACATAAGATTAGGCTGTGTTAGGTATTGATGTTTAGCCTTTCTTCTTATTATAAGAAACTCTGTTTTGTTCTTTATGCCTGGAATGTATGGGATCTCCCTCTACCATTTTGGAATTTATAGACCTGAACTTTTTAGAGGGTACAGGTCCATTTCTGTCTTGAGTTTCTGGGCTAGATCTTCTTTGTGGTTGGAGGCCTGATAAAAGTTTTAAAGACCTAGTTTTGAGCTTCAGGTCTTTCTGGCATTTGTGGACCCAGCTGTACAGTGTTGTCTCTCTCTATATCACCAATGTGCAGCATTGAATTTTCTACTTAGGTACCATTGGGTCTAAACTGACATTGGCTTCTTTCTTGAATAGTGACATACTCTCGTTCTTTTGATCAGTGGAAATCATCTTATTACGATTAACTTATCCTCAAACTGTAGTGAGACACCAAGACTGATGATATTTGTGAGAGAAGTAAAAAATATCCAGGAAATGATTATGTGAGTATAGAAGTGTCTTGAGAAAGTTCAAATACAAAAGTGGCAAAACGATTAGGCAAACAAACCATGACAACAAAAGGAGAATCACAGTCGAAGGCAGAAAAGAGTTCAGTAAACCAAAACAAACCTGACACTAGCCAAGTGAAAGCTAAGTATTGCTAAAGAGAGTTTTAGAGATTTTATCCAAATGAGGGGTAAGTTACAATGGAACCGCCGCCATATTTATACTGTCCTGTGATGTAGCCAATGTGGCAATCATGGTCATGTGATGAATCCTACTGCATTATGTAGATAAAGTACTAAAATAAAACTTTTCCAAAATAAATAAAACAATAAGAACATTTTAAAAACAGAAGTTGCGCTGTATAAACCAATAACATAACTCAAAATAGATAGATAGATAGATAGATAGATAGATAGATAGATAGATAGATAGATAGATAGATAGATAGATAGATAGATAGATAGATAGATAGATAGAAAATGCATTAATTTCATCACAGACTCTTAGCAGTAAAGATCAATGGGTCATGTGGCAAAAGTATTAATTAAAAAAAGATTCATTGGGAATGTCGTACCTCCTTTACTATCCTTTTTTTTTCAGTAGTGGGCTAGCATGTGTAAGATCTACTGCATGTCTTACTTACTAGCATTCTCACCCCAGCGATTGCCAAAAGAGGAGAAATTCTTTCTTTTTTATTTTTTCATATGTATTACTCAAATATAATTGCAAGCTTCTGTTATATTCTGTTATTCATTTACAACATTTAATAAAAATGTAATCACAAAAAAAATACAATAATGCCTAATTTAACAAAGTAGATACAGTGGTGTGAAAAACTATTTGCCCCCTTCCTGATTTCTTATTCTTTTGCATTTTTGTCACACAAAATGTTTCTGATCATCAAACACATTTAACCATTACTCAAATATAACACAAGTAAACACAAAATGCAGTTTTTAAATGATGGTGTTTATTATTTAGGGAGAAAAAAAATCCAAACCTACATGGCCCTGTGTGAAAAAGTAATTGCCCCCTTGTTAAAAAATAACCTAACTGTGGTGTATCACACCTGAGTTCAATTTCCGTAGCCACCCCCAGGCCTGATTACTGCCACACCTGTTTCAATCAAGAAATCACTTAAATAGGAGCTGCCTGACACAGAGAAGTAGACCAAAAGCACCTCAAAAGCTAGACATCATGCCAAGATCCAAAGAAATTCAGGAACAAATGAGAAAAGAAGTAATTGAGATCTATCAGTCTGGTAAAGGTTATAAAGCCATTTCTAAAGCTTTGGGACTCCAGCGAACCACAGTGAGAGCCATTATCCACAAATGGCAAAAACATGGAACAGTGGTGAACCTTCCCAGGAGTGGCCGGCCGACCAAAATTACCCCAAGAGCGCAGAGACGACTCATCCGAGAGGTCACAAAAGACCCCAGGACAACGTCTAAAGAACTGCAGGCCTCACTTGCCTCAATTAAGGTCAGTGTTCACGACTCCACCATAAGAAAGAGACTGGGCAAAAACGGCCTGCATGGCAGATTTCCAAGACGCAAACCACTGTTAAGCAAAAAGAACATTAGGGCTCGTCTCAATTTTGCTAAGAAACATCTCAATGATTGCCAAGACTTTTGGGAAAATACCTTGTGGACTGATGAGACAAAAGTTGAACTTGTTGGAAGGCAAATGTCCCGTTACATCTGGCGTAAAAGGAACACAGCATTTCAGAAAAAGAACATCATACCAACAGTAAAATATGGTGGTGGTAGTGTGATGGTCTGGGGTTGTTTTGCTGCTTCAGGACATGGAAGGCTTGCTGTGATAGATGGAACCATGAATTCTACTGTCTACCAAAAAATCCTGAAGGAGAATGTCCGGCCATCTGTTCATCAACTCAAGCTGAAGCGATCTTGGGTGCTGCAACAGGACAATGACCCAAAACACACCAGCAAATCCACCTCTGAATGGCTGAAGAAAAACAAAATGAAGACTTTGGAGTGGCCTAGTCAAAGTCCTGACCTGAATCCAATTGAGATGCTATGGCATGACCTTAAAAAGGCGGTTCATGCTAGAAAACCCTCAAATAAAGCTGAATTACAACAATTTTGCAAAGATGAGTGGGCCAAAATTCCTCCAGAGCGCTGTAAAAGACTCATTGCAAGTTATCGCAAATGCTTGATTGCAGTTATTGCTGCTAAGGGTGGCCCAACCAGTTTATTAGGTTCAGGGGGCAATTACTTTTTCACACAGGGCCATGTAGGTTTGGATTTTTTTTTCTTACTAAATAATAAAAACCACCATTTACAAACTGCATTTTGTGTTTACTTGTGTTATATTTGACTAATGGTTAAATGTGTTTGATGATCAGAAACATTTTGTGTGACAAACATGCAAAAGAATAAGAAATCAGGAAGGGGGCAAATAGTTTTTCACACCACTGTATGTTCCAGGACTTTAGTTTCTTATGAGAAGCTTTGTTGTTGGAGATATATTTAGCACAGGAGGAATATAGATGCAAATTTTGAACAATGCCTAGTGGGGAGCATATTATCTGCTTCTTCAGCCATCTACATCAATGCTGCTACTGCCCTGATCTTCTATGGTTCCTTTAATACAGCTCCAAATGCTCTCATCTGTCATGCTCACTGCCGGCCATGTCAACCTCACAGCTAATGTGGAGTAATAGGCAACACCATCTAATTCACTTTCTCCAAACTCCTCGAGTCGATCCAAACAGGATTCTTAAGGAGACTCACTGGTGGCCACACACTCGGGCACATTCATTTTAACCGTGGAGAAGTGCCCTCTAGGTGTTTGAATCAAGCACTCTCTGCCTGTGCCACTCTTCAATGCTCTGTAGCCTCTCTTTTCATAGCTCCATTCATGATCTTCAACAGCTCCTTTAATGCAACTGCTCATGTTCTCATGTATTTTGTTCAATGCCTGTCTATTCACGCTGCCAGCTCAACCTCACACCTAACATGTAGTCAGAGGCAGCACCATCTGCTTCACTTTTCTCCAACTCCATGAGACTATCCCAGCAGGATTTTTAAGGAGACTCACCAGTGGCCACACACCCAGGCTAATGGATTTTTGCAGATATGAAGCACCTTGTAACTACTTACAGGAAATTACTCTCTACCTGTGTCCTTCTTCCGCACTCTGCACCTGTTCATCTTATGACCATGTCCTAACCCTGATGATTCTGCTATGTGGCCTTTCTTTTCTCCAGCTTCTATTATCTTTACAGTATATATATATATATATATATATATATATATATATATATATATATATATATATATAGTACATTTTATATTCTAAAGATATTGTTTTACATTTTTATGGCATACTGGGCAAATTGTGTTTATTACTTTATAAAATATAAATTACAGAATGTGTGAAATATAAAGTACTCACAGAACACTCAAGAAATACTTTGTGTTTTACAGTACACATGATATCTATGACAGAGAATGACTATTTTATGTAGTGAAATTGCACAATGACTGCCACAGCATTCTAGAAGATGGGTACTTAAACTTGTGCTTGCACCATCACACATTTTACTCTATTATTGATATTGTTATAAAGAAGCATTCTTCTCAGAGGATATGTTAACTGAGGCTTTAATGTATATATAAAGTATATAGACAAAAAATTCTAGTTACATTTAATGTTCTCATTGAATAATATATATCATGTATATTAATTTCTGTCTGTATTTTAGCCTCAAATGATATAATATTAATATATTAATATTTACTTTATTTTTATCCTACTGTATGTTGCCTGACTATGAAAGTAATATCTTTGTATTAGTACATTGCTAAGTTACCAAATGTATTAGAATGAATGAAATGTCACGTCACAACCAGCTTTTCATAATCTGGGAGGTTTACACTGCATCTCTTCTCTGCGATTGTGTCTAGCTGGGATTGATACTTTGACTTGATGAAGAGAAGGACACTAAAGTAGTTTTGCACAAATAATTACATGCAAACAACAACACCTTTTTATGCTCACATCATAATACTTTTGTATTCTCAAATTTACTGTAAGATAAAATTTCTGAATTGAATCTTTTAAATATGTTAACTCTACCACATTTTTGCATGGTATTTCAATTAGCAATTTGATTTAAATACAGGCATAATCTTACAATGACATGGATGGCACATCAAGTCAAATTTTGTGAAGTAAGAACTCTTTTTGATGTAGAAAGTGATCACTTCTCTGGTATGCTGCCTTGTTGTAGTAAAATCAGTTTTAGAGAAAGGAGCCTTATTTTGCTTTTAAAAGTCTTTCTCTCCATTATGAAGAGAACACACAGATTTGTTTTATTTCCAGCATCAATAAACAGCACCCTCTGTGTGTCTCCTTTAATTTAGTTCACATACACCAGCTAAATGATTACACTCCTGACACTATATACAAAAGTATGCAAATGCGAAGTACAAAAACATAAAAGTGCAAAACTAAAGACTTAAGGCACGGATATGACAAAATACACTTACTGTTGCCGTTACTCACTGTATTAATTACTGTTATGAAGTTTGCTGTGTATCAAGGTAACTATGAATTCTAAATAAATAGAACAGACTTTCCCTAAAGAAAGTCTGAAACATAAAAAGTTAAAAATTCTACTGCTCATATCAATTTCTGTTCTGTTAATATACAAACAGCACAGTGTGATGTGTTTGCTAATTGTCTGACTTAATGTAAGTCTAATTTTGTGATTCAGTTTAAATACAACAAAATTAAGTGTTGTTCCTTATGATGGCATCTTGAGGCAAACAAAGCTGGAAAATAATACTACACATATTAAAAAAACCCACAATGAATATGTCTGATGTGGGATTTTTCTTGCTTCAACACTCATTTTAAAATTGAAATGGTAATTTTAACAGATAGATAGATAGATAGATAGATAGATAGATAGATAGATAGATAGATAGATAGATAGATAGATAGATAGATAGATAGATAGATAGATAGATAAAATTAAAAATTGAATTTATTTAATGTTACTGGTTTGGATTGATAGCCGAGAAAACGTTTGAAACCCATGATTTCATGGAGAATGGAGATCATATTTCTTATGAATGGGAATCTATTGTGACCAACACTAAACCACAGTAAGCATTATCAAAAACATCCATAAAAAACCTCAGGTTACCCATAATCTGCATGTCAAGTCATCCAATCATATGCTCAGCATGTCCCAAACACATGTATTTTTACTAGAATATTATTAAATAAATACCTAACGGAAAATTAGTTTACAAAAAGGAAGTCCATTCACAGTGGATTACACTTTTGAGTTGAAGACCCACCTCTGCCCCTCATTCGCTTAGTCAAGACTCCTGTCTCTTGCCTAGTGTGCAATAACTTAGATATACTGTACAATACAAGAACATGACAAAACACTCCTTGCCAATTGTTAAATTAGTTATACATGTAACATTGTGGAAACTGAAATGCACACAGGTTAGTGCTTTTAAATTCCCGTCCAATTCTCTGAATGTTCTCTCATTGAGTCATGCCTATCTATGTATGCATTTGGAAAATTAAAGGGTTATTCTTTCCTGCCTTCCATAAAGTGTTGTTGTGAATAACTGTTAAAAGTGGGAACTGGACTGCAACTCTAACTTGGGACCCATGTAGACACTACACCAGTTTGTGCATTGAGCGGCAGTATGCCCCAGAGAGGCATATACTTTGTAATAGCTTCTGTGAAGATCAATTTATGTAACGTATTACAGAGTCATTCCTAACGATCCATCACATCCAAAAACATAAACAAAAACTGCAGTAAAAGCTCAAGAATTCAGGCACACAGGCACATTCAGGAGTATCCAATGGTCTTTCCATAGAGACCTGCAGGAAATAACTAGAAACTGTTACCTCATTTTAGATTCTGTTGGGTTCCTGTTTCTTATGAGCAAGAGATGTCTTGCAACTATGGGCTTGTTCTCACTGAGGGGTACCTAATTGGCTTGTTCGTAATACTGACCAGTGCTCATTAAGTTCTTTGAGCTGGCCAAATAGATAGGATTAGTTGTTTTGTTTTTTGTTTTGCTTTTTACTTTCTCGTATATGAATTATAAGGAAAGTATTGAAATCCTCCAAAAATTCCATTTCGAGATATTGATGAATCTCGACGTTTTAGACCTCCCTGAGTCAGAAAATACTGTTGGAATTATGTCTGTGTGTCTGTCTGTGTGTGTGTATGTAAACATGATAACTTAAGTACGCTTTCACTTAGATTAACAAAATTTTGCCTACAAGTATTAGGTACAAAATGTAGATTTCTATCAACTTTTGGGCTATTTCCGCTAACCGGAAGTGGTACTTTTCCTTTTATTCATGCAGCTGCAGAGTTTGATTATAAAAATAATATAACAATATAATCATTGTCTTGTGGTTTATTCCTCAAATATCCATCCCCATATCTGAGTATATGAGAAAGTCTAGGTGAGACCACTCCCGATTTTTTTCTGTGGTACGATGATAGTAAAGACTGCCTTATATACTTTTCTGCTATTACAGGCAATGAACAAATAGTTGCCACATCAATTTTGCCAGCGTTTCAGCCTATTCCACTTCCTTGGTGGTCCTTAGTCTGGAAAAGATTTATTTCTTTTAAGATTTACTTATAGCCATAATACACAGCTTGATATTCATGACAGACCTGATTATTTATAAAATAGATTTTTGAAAGATTTTGCCCAATATCAGCACTTAATTTTATATTTAATTTATTTCCTTAGAGGAACACTCCTCTTTATAGAAGAAACATTAATTTTCAGAAGATTTCCTTTTCTCTGAGACTTTTTAACACACAGCCAAATACAAGTATACTCGCACATAAATACACTGTACTTTTACTACCCATTAAATGCTTCTCAAAAATATACATTCTAAATATACTGTATGTGCCTGTCAATGTGTTTCATAAGTTGTGACTAATTAATAGTTCAATCTTTTCACAAAAGAACAAAATCATTTTAATTTATTTCTAGAATATTCACTGCAGGCAAATACCAGATATTGACTTAGGCCATTGATAAAGGTCAGCAGTTTTATGTAATGTAATGGAGTGAAGAGAAGTTATCCATCAAATATAATAAATGTGACATACATGTTTAATGAGCAGAGTCCAATCAGTATTAAGAGAATGTGAATGTTTTATTGATGAGACTTGGGAAAAGTGGCAGTTCGTTTTAGTAAATGTGTGGTGTATTTATTTATCAGGCACTGCAAACAGAAGTCTTTTAAAAAGCCATGTAGTAGGTATCACATAAAGACCCAGCTCTGTCTCTCTGTAATCCTTAAGACTTGCTGGCAGCAGATGCTGGTGAGAATGTGCTGTACTTTTTGGTGACTCAAAGTCTTGAAAGCATGAGTGACAACAACTGCCATTCACTGTCAGAAAGCTTGAGCCAACCCACCATGTCTCCTTGGAGTAAAATTTAATTAAGGTGATACTTGAGATGGCCATCTGCTCTGGTACTTTAATCAAACCAAAGGAAGTTAGAAGAAATATCTAGGAAAGATGGTCCTTGTGATAAACTACTGAGATAAATAAGTGAAAACACAGTGAACCAGATAACAACAACAACATTTATTTATATAGCACATTTTCATACAAAAAAGTAGCTCAAAGTGCTTTACATAATGAAGAAAATAAAATAAAAATAAAAGACAAAATAAGAAATTAAAATAAGACAACATTAGTTAACATAGAAAAAGAGTAAGGACCAATGGCCAGGGAGGACAGAAAAAAAAAAAAAAAAACTCCAGACAGCTGGAGAAAAAAATAAAATCTGCACGTGTTCCAGGCTACAAGACCGCCCAGTCCCCTCTGGGCATTCTACCTAACATAAATGAAATAGTCCTCTTTGTATTTAGGGTTCTCACGGAAGGACTTGATGATGATGGTCATGCAGACTTCTGGCTTTTAATCCATCACTGTTGGAACACCACGGTTCTTTGAGTAGATGGTGGTGGCACAAGCCACCACCAAAAGGATACCGGAAAAGGAAACAGAAGAGATAGTAGGGGTTAGTACAGATTTTAGAGCCACCATGAATAGTTATTATAATGAATTGGATATACAGAGTATCAGGATTAAATTACAGTGAAATTATGAGAAAGCCATGTTAAAATAATGTGTTTTCAGCAGCTTTTTAAAGTGCTCCACTGTATCAGCCTGGCGAATTCCTATTGGCAGGCTATTCCAGATTTTAGGTGCCTAACAGCAGAAGGCCGCCTCACCATTTCTTTTAAGTTTTGCTCTTGGAATTCTAAGGAGACACTCATTTGAGGATCTAAGGTTACGATTTGGAATATATCGCGTCAGACATCCCAATATATAAGATGGGGCAAGATTATTTAAGGCTTTATAAACCATAAGCGGAATTTTAAAGTCAATTCTGAATGACACAGGTAACCAGTGTAGTGACATCAAAACTGGAGAAATGTGCTCGAATTTTCATTTCCTAGTTAGGATTCTAGCAGCTGCATTCTGCACTAGTTGCAAACGATTTATGTCTTTTTTGGGTAGTCCTGAGAGGAATGCGTTACAGTATTCTAGTCGACTGAAAATAAACGTGTGAACTAATTTCTCAGCATCTTTCAATGATATAAGAGGTCTAACTTTTGTTATGTTTCTTAAGTGAAAAAATGCTGTCCTAGTGGTCTGATGAATATGCGATTTAAAATTCAGATTACAGTCAACAGTTACCCCTAAGCTTTTTACCTCCGTCTTGACTTTTAATCCTAATGCATCAAGTTTATTTCTGATAACCTCATTGTATCCATTATTGCCAATCACTAAAATTTCAGTTATCTCTTTGTTTGAGAAAATCACTATTCATCCATTTAGAAATACAAGTAAGACATTGTGTTAGTGAATCAAGAGTATCGGGGTCATCAGTGCTATTGATAAATACAGCTGTGTGTCATCAGCATAGCTGTGGTAGCTCACGTTGTGCCCTGAGATAATCTGACCTAATGGAAGCATGTAGATTGAGAAGAGCAGCGGACCCAGGATAGAGCCTTGTGGAACACCATATAGGATATCATGTGTCTTTGAGTTGCAATTACCACAACTAACAAAGAATTAACGGTGGTTGACAAGTCTAACATACCCCATGACAAAAGTTATGTAAGGTGACATTGGTTTTAGTAGATTCATATGTCAGCAAATTTAGGGACTATCTTGGCCTATAGATGCTGAGGTTTTTCTATATAAGAGAATGCTTAAAGTTTGCCAAGTTTACAGGTAGGCGAGAATTGATGAAGACACAAAAAAAAATGTTGGTGTAGTCGCTTGTTGCAGGGCGGATTAACAACAAAGAAGACTGAGGCCAGGGGCTTCTGCTTCCTTATATGATAGGCATCTACTACTTTATTATTGAGCATGAAATTCTATTAACAAATAGAATCATGGCTATATGGGAGCCTGGCCTATCAAAATAAACAAAGTCTATAGTAACATACCTTGTTTAACAGAGACAAGTACACAAAATGAAAGAAAACATCCCAGCACTATATTTTTTTCTAGAACTTCTTTCCAGACTTCCAGATTGTTAACACTTAAAATAATTATGATAAATAAAACAAAACTTTTCCATTCTCTAAATTAAAACAAAGCTACAGGAAAAAAAAGTTAGAAACAGGAAGTGCACTTATTGTGATTTCTTCTTCAATAGAAATCATCCGATTGTAAATGTGTTCAATTATATTTAGGGCTATGTTGTATGAAAGTGTCACGTGTGCAATTCAGATCAATATAGTAGTACTAAAATTTGGCATTTCAAACATTGATAAAAATATTAAAAACTAACCTTAGAACCAAAGTACTACCAAATTCTAGACAGTATTTTCCCATACATTTTTGGGTTATTTTCGCATACATTTTCAACTTGTTTAATCTAATTGAAGACTATATGGTTCAATGAATCTTTCCAAAACATCTACATCAACATGGTACCAAATGCATTTATCATTTTTATTCAAAGCCATTGATTTCCAAACTAATAAAATTCTTCTTCATGGAGCACAATTTGAGGTGTTCCCTTTTCTTAACAAAGTTTCAGTGGCAACAAGGATGTTGACAAAATATGTTGGGCTGCATTTATACCTAGTCAGATTGCGTTGACTATAACTACATTATAGAGCTTATAACTACTATTTTTATTATAATTAATTAATTGACACATTTATTTCTAGCAGGATCAACCATTGCAACGTATTGCTCACTGGCAGTTTTCAGTTTAATTCAAAATGCTGCTGCAAGAATTACTACATGAACCAGAAAATACAAACACACAACTCCAGTGCTTAAGTCCTTACACTGGGTCTCAGTGAAGCTTAAGCTCAAAATCCTCTTTTTAACTAATAAAGCCTTAAATGGCCAAGATCCTACTTACTAATTTGAGCTTATTGTTACTTACAAACAAGACCATGCATTGAAATGCTGGCCTATTTAAGATTCCAAGGATTAATAAAATAACAGTGGGAGGTCTAGAAGGTTACAGGACCCCAAAGCTGTCGACTGATCTGCCAGCTAATACAAGATGTGCCTCTTCAGTCCCAGCTTTTAAATCCAGACTGAAGACTTGAACCTTTAGTTTAGCATAACCTGACTAGAGCTGTCGATTAGCTAGGCATACAGTATGTTATTTCTGTTTGTTAGTAATTTGTAACGAAATCTAAGTATCACAATATTTACAAACTGTTACTAACCCTTCTCTTTTCCGTTTCTCATCTCAGTATCGTATATAGCATTTGGTGCCACTGCTGTCCTGTGAAGCTGCTCTCCTGCATATGGAAAAGTCATTTCAGTCAAAGGAGCATTGGAATCATCGGATAGAATTCTTTCATCAGACTGGAGTCCACTACAGAATGTCCAGGAGTGGGGTGTAGGCAGCCAGTTCGCCGACGTCTCCAGGACTGTGTTTGTGTCTGATTTTCTTGTTCACAATTTTAATCTCCTCCACTGTCAACTGATCATTGTTCATCAGTTAATTAATTGACAGATATTGCTGGTTTCCATTTTTGTTAATAAGTTTTAAAGGTTTGGAGAAAAGCTGATATGCAGGCAATGACATCATAACATCAGGGACAGCCAGGGGATGGGAGGAGGAGGTGCAGCAAAGGTTCAACAGTGAATGATGACATTCACAAAATTTAGAAACCGTTGTAAACCAAGTTTGAGACCACTTTAGAAAAGGTGTGTTTAATCCGTTATTCTTCTAAACTATCATCTAAACAAACTGACAGGAATAACAAGGTGTTTGAATGGAACATTAAATACTGGGATGCAAATAAGACAAGAACTCTGGGAAACTAAGCATTTCTTGTATAACAGAGAACAGTTGCTGTCAATAACAGGGTTGTAGGTGGAAGTAAGATGAGGACAAGCCTGCTCAGGTTGTACCATAGGTTTATATTTAGAGGCAATTGAAATTTGAATAGAGCAGGTCCAGCTTGTTGTGTTTGTGTGAACATTCTGATGGAAGGCACCGGCCTTCAGAATGATTAATCACCAGGGATTTAATAGAAATTTACTTGAATTGACAGGCCTGTTCTTTGCATTCATCACCTGAGATGGGAGCTCTGACTCGTTGTTTTCTTATTATTCGTGCCATTGTCATTTTTCTCTTCAGGAGTTCCTGTCCCAAATTGTGAAAAGTAAAAAAAATACAAGGCTGAGTCTCAGTACTTTAGCAAACCCAACTTTATTCAGCTACCATTGATGGTAGGTGCTCATAGCGTGACCGAGATCGTTTCAGATTTGTTTTCACAAGCGAGCTACCCCAGCAACCGATATGCCCAGGGTCTAGCAAACTCAAACAATGTAATATAAATATGTTTGTGGGGATGTGACATGTATTCAACAAAGAAAATGAACTAAGAATATTGAATCTCTGGTTGAAAAAAATATTTTTTTTAGTAAATAATACATTTTTTATTTATATAGTGCCTTTCCCATGCTCAAGGCACTTACAGAATTTAATAAAGAATGGCAGGGTATACAGTATATAGCATTGTACAAACCAGATAAATAAGTAAAGAAGATTATGACAGTGAATTCAGAAAAAAAAAACAGACAACATCATTGGTGGTCTAGCACACAGACACATACAGGTTACATGAGCATCTTGACAGAGAAGTAAACTGAGAGAAGGGTAATAAAGTCAAGTAGAGCTAAAAGCCTTCCTGAACAGATGAGTTTTGAGTTGTTTTTTAAAAGAATTCATGGAGTCAGCTGACCTGATTAATTTCGGTAGGTCATTCCAGGGTCTGGGCGCTATACAGCTGAAGGCCCTGTCACCCATGGAGTGTAGATTAGTGTGGGGCACAACAAGATTGCCAGAATCAGAGGACCTTAGTGGGTGGGCAGGCACATAGTGATGGAGAAGGTCACTGATGTAGTTTGGCGCGAGGTTATTTAAGGCTTTGTAGGTTATTAGCAGAATTTTATATTCGATTCTGTAAGACACAGGGAGCCAGTGAAGATGGAGCAGGATGGGTGTGATGTGCTCACTGCTGCTGGTTCGAGTAAGGACTCTTGCAGCCGAGTTTTGAATAAGCTGGAGCTGTGATATAAGATTAGAAGGGGCACCTGCCAGTAGGGAATTACAATAATCAATGCGGGATGTGATAAAAGCATGGACAAGTTTCTCAGCATTAGAGAAGGAGAGAAAGGAGCGAACACGGGATATGTTACGGAAGTGAAAGTAAGAAAGTTTCTTAATGTGATTTATGTGGGCACAATAAGAGAGGGAGGATTTTTTACAGTAGAGGCAGGTCTGATGAGATCACCGCCAAGATGAACGGGGAAGGAGCTCATTTTATTAAGTTGCATTTTAGTCCCAATTTGCAGGAGTTCAGTTTTATTGCAATTTAATTTTAAAGAGTTCTGCTCCATCCAGGTTTTAATTTCACTAAGGCAGGTTGTGAGCTGAGAAAGCTCTGATGAAGTTCCACTTTTAACATTGAAGTAGAGTTGAGTATCATCTGCATAAAAATGATAACCCAGTCCATAGCTACGGACTTGAGCCACTGGAGGGCAGTGCCAGAGATACCCAGCATGTTCTCCATTCTGGACAGTAGGATGTCATGTCTGACAGTGTCAAATGCTGCACTGCGGTCTAACAGAATTAATATGCTGGTTTGTCCAGAGTCTGCTGCCATAAGCAAATCATTGGTTACCCGTAGCAGAGCAGTTTCACAGCTGTGCCGCGCCCTGAAATCAGACTGAAAGGGTTCCATCAAACTATTAGAGGTTAGGTAATTGGTGAGTTGGGAAGCTACAACACGCTCGAGAACTTTTGACAGGAAAGGTAAGTGGGAAATAGGCTGGAAATTGTTAAGATTGTCAGCATCAAGACCAGACTTTTTTAACATTGGGGTTACAGAAGCAATTTTAAAAGTGAGCGGCACAGAGCCAGTGTCAAGGGATGAGTTTATTATTGTTGTAATGGTAGGGATTATGGCATGAAGGCAGGATTTAAGTAGTGTGCTGGGGATGGGGTCCAGTACACAAGTTAGTCGGCCACATCTTACAAAGCAGGTTATTAACAAACGCAGATGTGACTAGTGAGAACTTAGAGAAGGAGCTGGATGGAGTGGGAAAACAGGAAGAGATATAAACAGATGATGTAAACATCGAAAATAGGTCTTACAGACCCAAACACCACACAAGGGTGTTGGATTGGGTGTTGTGTTGGATTAAAATTGTCCCTGAATTAGTGTGAGTGGACTATGCAATGGATTGGCGAGCCTTACAAGGCTAATTACTACTTTGGGCCTCCTCTGACCTTAAGTTACATTAGGGGATTCAGAATGTTAAATTATGTTATAAAAGAGAGATGTGAATACAAACTGAATGAACAATACTTTTTCCATAGAAATATGTGTGCAAAAGGATATGGACCAGCATGGAAAATATCTAAAATATTTAATATTGGCATACTTTTGAACTGCAGACTATCAAATAAAAAAAAACATACTGCTTTAATGAAACCTTACTAAAACCTTGAAAACCTCTGCTCATGTCTCTCTCTTTGAACGATCCACTTCACTTAAATTCTTGTGATGATTTAATGAGCCCCGACGAGCTGCCTGCTTCACTTATTAAAGCACATGGATGTAAATTGGCTGTCAGAGAACCTTTTAATTTACTCATACTCCATTGATACTAAAGGATGCATTGACTTATGATGAGAGTGCTTGTTCTAATGTGATTGAAGTTAAATGTATTGCTTTATTCAGATTGGCTACTTCAACTGACCCGACATTTGAGCCCTTTCTAAAGGTACAGACAACCAACTACTAAGCATGACACCTCAACATGTGGGAAACCTTCATTGTTTCTCTCATGCAGTTGGCAAAATGCTGCCCACTTACAACCTGACTACTGATCACTTTTGAAAAGCAAAAAAAAAAAAAAAACATGCAACACCAGTCTTTACAACATTGAACAGTGCATTATTAGTGGAAATGTTCCCCAAATTCTATAAATTAATGACAGTATTTCTTTGGATTATATTACTTACTTGACCAATTTTGAAAATTAAAAAGGAGTGTTATTTTTGAAATGGTTGAGGTCATAAGCACCAGACAAAATCAGAGCTGTATACAAAATGAGACGTCCTTATTAGATAATTCAAACATGCAAAGGGGAGGATATAAATTCATTGTCAAATAAAACAGCAAACTGACATGCAAGAGTACAGAAAACTAAGCCGCAACTGGTGCTTAGGTGGAATTAAACTGTTTATGCAGAAGAGCAGGAATCAGAACCACAGTTATCTAGGGTGGAAAGTGACTTTATATGCAGACAAGACCAAAAGGGGCAGCTGCTGGTGAGCTTTGTTTATTAACCGCATAGACAGAAATACAGACACGCATGCTGGCTGTGTTTGTCAACAAAAGTAAATAGATACTTTAAAATAAATGCCCAAAAATATGCAAAAAACAATCAAAAGAAGATCCAAAATGCTATACATGATCTAAAAAAGCCTAAAATTAAGCTTATTACTTAGTATAAAATATATGAGCATCTCTTAAATTCATTGACATTTTTGGCTTTCGGTTGGACTAGACCAGAATTTCCTTCATGTGTTTTAGACATTAACTTTTCTAACTAGTAATATCTGTACCTCTATTGCACATGAACAATGAGATATATAAGTTCACACAGTGTTTGCCTCACAGAAAAATCAGTTGTGCAATGGGGTACTGGTACCTGGTGTCACACACGTGCGAGTAGGGGGACGTTGTGTGGACCAAGTAAAGGTAATTCCACGCCAGGCCAGGGGAGGGCGGGGTGCACTAAACCTTCTCCTGTTGTCTCTGCAGACCAGTCGTGGGAAAATCTATCTGAATCAAGAACGTCACTTCCTGTTCCAGCACCTAGAAGAACGTCACTTCCAGTTCTGGCACCCAGGCTGATGTCAGAAAAACACCACTTCCGGTTACCCTACATCACTTCCTGTCTGACCACTTAAAACCGCCATCTTTTCCAACCTTCATCAGTTCTGTCTTGGACTCAGTACAATCAACAACACTGTTGAATGAAAAAAGAAAACCTTTGCAGCTAGGAACATTATACGGGTGGCTACCCCAAACCTTTTTTACGTGTGTCGAGTCTGTTCCTTTTACAGTGGCGTAGTCGGCAGGATGATGGCCTCCTGGAGAGATTGGAAGGCAAACCTAAACCTAGGCTTGAGACACATTTATAATCCAACAAAATATCAGATGGGTAAGTACCGCTCCCGAGTTGCCGAGTGGATGTGAGTCGGGGCGTGTTGGGGAAAGCTTGAATATGCTTCGACCTATCATCCTGTTAAAGGTCTGGGGAAAAATGGCCCCGGGACCCACAGGCTAGGGCCAAGTGCGTCAGGGAGCGCATTGAGTGCTTATTATGGCCTCCCGGGTGTGGGGACTGCCCCTACATATCCCACAAAGGGCAAGCCCTTTAATAAAGGTGGGAGAAACCCAGACTGGCAGGTGAGAAACATAATGGCCTGGACATATAACCCCGCTAAGGCAACTAAGAAACAAGCCATGGCTTTGTGGGCCAAGGTGGTTGGTTGGTTACAACCCCATAAAAAATCCAGCCACCAAATAGCGGAGCAAGTGGCTTGCGCCCTATTCCTCAGATGCCTACCCGGAAAAATCGCCCAGCCGGCCAGGGATTATACAGATATTGTCTCGCTAGCCGAGATAATAGATCACCTCAGGGCAGAATCCGGCTTGGGAGTGTCAGAACGGGACTCGTGTGAACCCGGGCGAGCTTGCGTCTCTAATACTGAGTCCCGCAGCTATAATGCAAAGCATGTTCGAGTAAACCCTGGGACGCGCCGGCAGGCCCTGCAAGGTGATGAAGGGGTCTGCGGGGTGATGTGGGAGGAGACACGGTGCACGCTCGCTAATCCACTCGCCTGTCCACATATGGGAAAAGTGCTAGTCAATGGAATTAAAGTTATCGCTTTATTTGATTCCGACAGTAACATTTCCATTGTTGCTGACCATTTGATACTACCGCGACAATGGTGTAAGATTAAGACCCGCATTACCTGTATTATCGATCCGCCAACTGCTTTAACTGTCAGGACGGTGTAGTTAAGAAGTCAACGGTGACAGTGATGAATAATCCTCCCTTCTCCGTGATTCTAGTAAGAGATTGGGTCGACATAAAAAGCGGTGATAAAGGCACTTCTTCTCCTCGTTCACTAGGTCTAGTCATGGACGTGAATTCAGAGCCCTCAACTTCCTTCACGCCGTGTATACAGCCGGCTGAGGAGCGGACTTTGGCCTCTCATGATGACGAAGAAACAAACGGGACGTCGCAACCCGAAACGTCATTAGCAGGTGCTGAGACGACTCGGGATGAAAACCTGCCCCTTGAGGTCGAATCCAATCCTCTCTCACGTATGCAGTTTCAATTCAGGCAGACGCTGGCTTCATTTAAAAGGGAGCAATGGAATGATGACTCCCTTAAATTTGCAAAGAATACAGTCGTTCTGATAGATGGCCAACGCACCTCACATCCAATGCCACAGGGTCCTCACTTTGTGCTCAATAATGATCTGTTATATCGGGTGGCAGAGCATGAGGGACAGATGAGGTCGTTGTTGTTAGTACCACGGACTTACCGGCGACAGGTCTGTGAACTAGCACATACCCATCTGCTGGGAGTCCACTTGGGCCCCGAAAAAACACTAGAGAGAATTAAGCTCCGGTTTTTATTGCCCAGGATTAACAAGGAGGTTCGCCGCTTTTGCACATCCTGTCCGGAATGTCAATTGAGGCAAATTCCTAGGAGGGACCGTGCTCCTCTAGTTCCCGTACCCTTAATTGATATCCCTTTTGAACGTATTGGGGTCAACCTGGTAGGACCCCTAGAGCCCTCCACCAGAGGTTATAAATACATAATGGTCCTGGTAGATTATGCTACCCGATTTCCAGAGGCCGTTCCATTGTGCTCAGCTACTTCTAAAGCTATCACACGGGAATTAGTGGGTGTATTTGCGCGTGCCAGAATCCCTAAAGAAATCCTGACAGATCAAGGGACTCTTTTCACCTCGCAGACATTCAGGGAGACTGCCAAGCTACTTCAGATAAAACATTTAAAGACTTTGGTATATCATCCTCAAACCGACGGTCTTGTAGAGAGGTTTAATCAAACTCTCAAACAGATGTTGCGTAAGGTAGTCAATGAGGACGGAAGGAACTGGGATCAGCTCCTCCCCCTCGTCCTTTTTGCATATCGGGAAGTCCCACAAGCCTCCACGGGGTTCTCACCTTTTGAATTGCTATACGGACGACAACCCCGGGGCATATTAGACGTTTTAAAAGAAGGATGGGAGGAAGAGGCACTCCCGTCAACAAATATATTAGAGTATATCGCGCAGTTACGCAATAGATTTGAGAAAATTAGACCCATATTGAAAACGCAAATGGAAAAGGCACAAGCAGCTCAGGCCCGATGCTATAACCATGGTACGTCTCTGCGGGAGTTCCGCCCGGGAGATCGTGTCATGGTTTTAGTTCCTACCTCTCATTCCAAATTACTGGCTCATTGGCTAGGCCCTTATGAAATTAAGGAGAGGAAGGGGCTGGTTGATTATTTGGTGAAACAACCGAATCGTCGACCCAGCGAGCGGATTTACCATGTCAATCTGCTGAAACCGTGGAAGGACAGGGATTCCGAGCCCTCCTCCGGACAGCTCCGCTCTCTCTTCGCTCAGCAATTACACCTTAATTTCGGAGACAGTTTGACTCGCCAGCAACGTCAGGAGCTCGAAGCAGTTATCCTGTATGTCCCTGAGGTAGTCAGTGAAACTCCAGGTCGGACCTCCTTGCTTGCGCATGACACTGTGACGAAACCTGGGGTTATAGTCTGAGAACACCCATACAGACTTCCCGAAGCAAAGAAGGCTGAAGTGGAGTTGGAGATCAGACGAATGCTGGACCTAGGTGTGATTGAGAAAAGTTATAGTCCCTGGTCCAGTCCTATCGTTATGGTCAGTAAGCCCGATGGAAGTTGGAGGTTCTGCAATGACTTCCGTTGGCTTAACCAAGTCTCCCGATTTGACGCCTATCCGATGCAGCGAGTGGACGACCTCCTCGAGCGGCTAGGTCATGCCAAATTTTTGACTACTTTAGATATGACTAAGGGGTATTGGCAGGTTCCCTTAACGGACTCCGCTAAGGAAAAGACAGCATTCAGCACCCCTAGTGGTCACTGGCAGTATCGTGTCCTCCCATTTGGATTACATAGGGCACCTGTGACTTTCCAAAGTCTGGTGGATAAGGTGCTCCGTCCTCGTAATTCATATAGTGCTGCCTACTTGGATGACGTTGTCATCTATTCCAACACCTGGGAGGAACACATACAGCAGGTTGGAGCTGTATTGTGGACACTGGCAAAAGCTAGGCTTCGTATCAACACAAAAAAGTGTTACTTTGGGTTGGTTGAGGCCAAATGTTTAGGCTATCTAGTGGGCCGGGGTATGGTGAGACCACAGTGTTCGAAAATTGATGCCATTGTGAATTGGCCCCATCCGATAATCAAGAGGCAAATTCAAGCCTTTCTCGGCTTAGCAGGTTACTATCGCCGGTTTGTTCCCCAGTTGTCTGAGAGAGCTACGCCCTTGACAAACCTCACTAAGAAGGGTCGACCTAATCACGTGGTATGGGATGATATATCAGAGGCTGCATTCTATGACTTGAAAATGGCTCTTACGTCAGCTCCTATATTAAAGGCGCCGGACTTTTCTGTACCTTCATTCTCCAGACGGACGCTTCGGACACAGGTCTTTGGCTATTAGATGGGCGATTACTCAGCTGAGATATTACCTCTTGGGGCATGAATTCATTCTTGTTATGGACCATGCGCCCTTACAGTGGATGGCCTTGCACAGGGAGTCCAATCCGAGTGTCATGAAGTGGTTTTTGGATCTTCAGCCTTATAAGTATTTGGTCGTTTATCGCCAGGGTGTTCTGCAAGCCAATGCCGATGCCCTTTCTAGATGCCACGACTTCTCGGACCGGTATGCCCGACCTGACGGGTCTGGGCTGAGGGGGGGGGGGCCATGTCACACACGCGCGAGTAGGAGGACGTTGTATGGACCAAGTAAAGGTAATTCCATGCCAGGCCAGGGGAGGGCGGGGTGCACTAAACCTTCTCCTGTTGTCTCTGCAGACCAGTCGTGGGAAAACCTATCTGAATCAAGAACGTCACTTCCTGTTCCAGCACCTAGAAGAACGTCACTTCCAGTTCCGGCGCCCAGGCTGATGTCAGAAAAACACCACTTCCGGTTACCCTACATCACTTCCTGTCTGACCACTTAAAACCGCCATCTTTTCCAACCTTCATTAGTTCTGTCTTGGACTCAGTACGATCAACAACACTGTTGAATGAAAAAAGAAAACCTTTGTAGCTAGGAACATTATACGGGTGGCTGCCCCAAACCTTTTTTACGTGTGTCGAGTCTGTTCCTTTTACACTGGTCTGTCTCAAATGGTGTCAGGTAATTGTGATACCCTCTGACATAGTCATTGTATCCAGCAGGGAGCACATGCGTGTATTTATACACAAGACAACATGCTGTATATCTCACAGTATCTCGCAGCAACCATGACAGAGAAATGAAGACAATTATACTACAAAAGGAAGTTTATGTTTGCCAACTGGCCATAGTTTAACAATTAATTAGTGGACAGCTATTGCTGGGCTCTATTTATAATAATCAGTTTTGAACCATTTGGTTTCCTGCCTGTTTAAACTAATTGGTGTATTTATGTCTGCTCATTATGCCATTAGTGAACTTGTCATGGCTCTCTGTGCCTGCATTCAATGAAGAGCATTATACAAAAATAAACTGAATTGAATTTAACTTGCTTTTAAATACTGTATTTACTGCTATAAACAAATACTGAGTAATACTATGAGACAGTACCATTTTCTTACAATGCTTCATTGATATCTTTGGCAATCATATGTCCATCTTCAGAGGAGTCAGAAGCCTCTTTTGGTGAGACAGACTTTTGTTTTTATTTTTAAATTTTTAACTATGCCAAAATTTTAAATACTGCAGTGATTTTTCCTGTATTTTTTGCTATTCAGATATGCTTGCTTTAGAACAAAATTTACTAGATTGATATTTCATGTGCGCTAATTGTTAAATTTGCATTGCTTTACATCAATCAGTGATTTCAGCGATCACACCTCTTAAAGTGAAGTTTGTTTTTTTATTTTTTGGACATGGTCTCTCTTCTCATGGATCTCCTTGCGGGCTTTTGAGAAATGGATGTAAGAGTGTGGTAAGAGGCTAGTGAGAAGAATGTGAGTGAATCTCTTACTGCTCCTTATTGAGTGTGGGGGTTGAATTCTGTTTGAGAAGCTGCTCCATATCCATATTACTAACCGAGAATGGTAAACCGGAAGGCACAGACACAGGTCTCGGTAAACCGGAAGGCACAGACGCGGGTACACGGCGATGGACCCAGGAGACAGTGCGCAGGCGCCTACAGCGCTTGTCTCATAAGCCGCAAGTGAAGTCTGATCCACTGCGAATGAAGGAGTTACGGCTCAAAAACGAAAGAGCTCAAATAACGTAGATAAGACATGAAGCAACAACGCGCCTATAGCTAACGACTAACGACACAGCCACACAGAAAAGACGATTCTGCACTGCACCCCAGAGTCAAACGTAAGACACTACGGAGTCCGCAAAGGTCCACAAA
The DNA here is from genome assembly GCF_900747795.2 of Erpetoichthys calabaricus. Classification (NCBI taxonomy): domain Eukaryota; kingdom Metazoa; phylum Chordata; class Cladistia; order Polypteriformes; family Polypteridae; genus Erpetoichthys; species Erpetoichthys calabaricus. The sequence continues at coordinate 37,520,262 of NC_041410.2, forward strand.
GATAGTATGGAAGGCGCAAACGAA